>NW_026463087.1:0-67459 GCF_021730395.1 Mercenaria mercenaria | reverse complement strand
GATCAATGACAGCCCTAATGCACATGCATAGTTTTGTGTACAAAGAACTTTGTCCATGAAATTGATCTAGTGACCTACTTTCACATTTCTCAAGCTACAGCTTTCAAATTTGGACCACATGCACAGTGTTGTGTACGGAAATGAAATTTGACCTTGAGCTAGTCAATAAGTCTTGAAAATTGGAACACTCAAAAATGGCACATTGGTGGGCGCCAAGATCACTCTGTGATCTCTTGTTTTCTATAAGAAATTTAACGGAATATAATATTTATTAGGAAGCACAAACAATTCAAACAAATAAAGCCAAGAATGATTTACACTAGAAAGAAAAAAATATTTTGCTATGTTGCGTTCTCATATAATGCTTCCGTTTGATTTTATTTCTTATTCATTACATGTACATAGATACAAACGATACCAACAATCGAAGATTATTTACACAAAATACAGACAGACAGACAGACATATTCTATAAATCATCATGTAATAATCACACACATAACGTGACAAATACATGTGCAGTTGTTAAAACTAAGCAGTATAATTCTATTTCATATTTTGTTTCTGTTCCCTTTAGTCTATTATACAGACAAAATTTTATGAAAAAGATCATATACGTTATTACGAATACGCAGATATTACGAATATGAAAGTATCTTAATCTTGCCGAAAATAATACAGAATGGAGAATAAACAATTTTTGTCAGTAGTGAATACATAATATGAATTATATAATAAACACAATATAATTTCTGTAAGCATTACCGATACACAGGTTTTTGTTTTATATGAGGCTATAAACCAGGGCTTCGGAAATTTGCCGGTTTGTCGGTTTTGGACCGATTTTTGACTTTTCAGACCGATTCGTGAAGTGAAAAAACGAAAAAAATCGGTCCCGTAAAAATGGAAAAAAGTACAAATTTCGGTCTGAAATCTCAATACACGATCACCTGCCAAGCAGGAAATTGTTGGTCGCACCCTCAGATAATCAGTAAACGTGTCAAACGATCTGATTGTCACCTTGATAATCGGTCCGTAATTAGCACGTAACGCAATCAGTGCTCGCGCGGCACATCCTTTAATGTTTGCAGACAGCCGACTGCAATGTATTAAACATTTTTGACTGGATCCAAATCTTTTCGACGGGGATCCACTTCTATTATTTAGAATCCGACGGATGGTTTATTTCAAAAGGCTATGTTTGATCACGGGTAAAAAACAAATGGTCACTGCATTTAATGAGACATCACACGGGAAACCGATATAAATAATTTTTATAATTACTTGATTTGTAAAAATTACATGATACATTTGTTGGGGCTCCAGTTGAAACAAGTGCAGAAAATCGTCTTTGCAACCCGACTGTACAAAAAAAAGAAAGAAAAAAATGGACTGACAAACACGAATGATAAAGAAAACCGGAGTGGCGCTGTTTATCAAATCGGTCTTCTAAAAAACGTTTCAAAACGAAATTTTGTTTACATAAGAAGAGAATATATAATTTAATAAAATGTAGTTGCTTATTAAAGTACAACGCCAGTGAAATGAAATATCCGTGGCCAACCCGCGTGACAAAATGGTACTACACATGCGGGAAACCCGATCTCAGCGTTCACATAACGTACACATTCGGTCCGCGGCAGAGTATTCTTAAAATACTGAGGATGTATAGCAGAGAATATGTGTCGTGTAATTCAATTTGACGCATTGTATTTTATAAAATTTCGTCAAAGAATGAGGAAACATCACAAATTATCTGCCGTGTATACGGTACCGAAGTCACGTGCGTTGGCTTTTAGACTAGTTAGGTACACGGTGTATGCCTCGGTAATTTTATCCTTGCAAGTATTTTCTCGGAAAAACATCGAAATTTAAACAAAGTAACGAACACACAACACTGAATAACTGTCTTCATTGTATGGTAACTCGCGTTGACCGGTAATTCAGTTTTAATGCATGACATACTTGTTATCACGTTTTACACATATGGTATATTGGTAATGCGGTGGGTGGGGTAGCGCCGATGTCAGGATTTTCGTTTCGGACCGATTGAGTTCTCAAAATTTCCGGAGCCCTGCTATAAACATAATGCTAATAAAATTATGTTTACAAAAAAAAAAAATAAAAAAAATATTAAATTGTAAGTTGTTGCTTCCAAGGCTCTTACTCAGCACTATTTTTCGTAATCTTGCCCTGAAAAAAAAAAGCAGATAAAACATAATTTTTAACAGCTGTATGTTACACATTAATAGTTTCCTGAAATTTGAAATGTCATGTGATATAATTCGATTAATTTGTTGTTTCAGACATATAGACAAGCATCTAAATGTTTAAATGGATAATTACTTTGTTTACTTTAAGTGAATACCACTGTTTTCTTTCCCGAGCTAAAAATTTAATGCCGATATTCTATACTGCATTAAAATGAAATTTCAAATTCTTTTTTTGATATTTACAAAAGCAAATAAATTCGTTACAAATTAACAAGTTATTCAAAAACTATTAATTTTAACTGGTAACTTACCTCTTAAATGTCCATTGGAACTTTTCATTTTGGACGTACTGTACAAGCGGTGAAAGTTCTCTATTTTGCTTTCACTCTTAGATTATATATTGTGGAAGAAATTTAGGTAGGTTTTACATCTGTCCCAACGTTATTTTTGAATGAAGTAAGCAAAATTCAAAACAGAAACACAGCATTCGACCTTATTTTTTCAATGTTGAAGCATGAATTCTGTCTCATTAAATCCATTTACTTGAGGCACCATAGAAAAAATGATACTGACATTTTTATTTTGTGTTTTATAATAGTTTACCAATAGTTTGATGTTTCTTTTATTAAAATTAATGGTAAAATGAGTTCTCTGCGTACGTTTTGGATAGTGGCTGTCACTTTGAAATTTGTCTTTACTTGAGCTTGAGGAGATACCATAAGTTATACAAGATTTATAAAAAACGGCACGGTAAAAGTTCTTTAAAAATTGAAACATAGTGCAAAACACGGTTACCTTTCAGAATATACCAAGCAAAGGCCATTTTGTAAACATTACTATTAGTGTTCTAATACCTTAACTGATAAAAGGTAGGATTATTTTCTAAGATTCATAGGATGGGCGCTTATTAGATAACATCTTATTTTTGATTTTTTTCGAAAAAAGGCCGTTTTTTTTTACAAAAAGTCGGGACTGGGCGTTTATTAGAGCATGGGCTATAAATAGAATTACCGGTATTACGGTACCGGTATATAGGGAAAACTTTGAAAATTTTCTTGTCCAAAACCACAAGGCATAGAGCCTCAATATTCGGCATGTGACATCATCTAATGGTCCTCTGTAAAGATTGTTCAAAGTATTATAGTAGGCCTTTGATATTTAGTATGTAGCATTGCCTTTTGGTTCCCTACCAAAATTATTCAAATTTTATGCCCCTGGGGTGAAAAGAGGCCCCGCCTGGAGGGTCTCAAATTTTACATAGACTTAAATAGGAAAAAAAGTCTTCTTGTCTGAAACCACAAGACCTAGATGTTTGGTATGTAGCGTTGCCTTGTGGTCCTCTACCAAGATGGTTCAAATTATGCCCCAGGGGTAAAAAGAGGCCCTGCCCCGGGGGTCCCAAATTTTACATAGACTTATATAGGAATTTAAAAAAAAAATCTTAGTGTCTGAAACTGCAAGGCCTAGGCCTTTAATTTTTGGTATGTTGCATTTGCCTAGTGGTTCTTTACCAAGATTGTTGAAATTATGCCACTGGGGTGAAAAGAGGCCCTACCCTTAGGGTCCCAAGTTTTACATAAACTTACATAGGAAAACACTTTTAAAAATCTTCTTGACTGAAAGTTCAAGACCTATGGTTTTGATATTCAGTATGTAACATTGCCAAGTGGCTCTCTAATCAGACTGTTCAAATTATGCCCCTGGGGTGAAAAGAGGCCCCGCCCCGAGGGTCACCTAGTTTTTATATGAGTTATATAGGAAAAAATACTTCAAAAATTATCTGATCATATTTCCTAGACTGTTTAATTATAACTACCATATGACCCAAAGTAATTAGGGGTCATGTGACTGTAACCTTGACCTACTGACCTACTTTCTTGATTTTTAAGATACGGCCTTGAAATTTGGATGGCATGTACAGTTTTGCCCTCCGGTCTTAAAACTGATTTTCAGTGACCTTGAATGTGACCTACTGACCTCCTTTCTTGTTTTTTTTAAGATACAGAAATTTTGATGACATGTATAGTTTTGCATGCCGATTTTTAAACAGACTTTCAGTGAATATCAATGTTACCTACTGACCTACTTTCTTGTTTTCTAAGCTACAGCAAAATGATTTGGACCACCTGTAATAGTTTTTATTATGCCCCCCTTCGAAGAAGGAGGGGTATATTGTTTTGCAGATGTCGGTCGGTAGGTCGGTCGGTCTGTCGGTCGGTTGGAATGTAGACCAATCCGTTTCCGGATGATAACTCAAGAACGCTTGGGCCTAGGATCATGAAAGTTGATAGGGAGATTGGTCATCACCAGCAGATGACCCCTATTGATTTTGAGGTCTGTATTTCAAAGGTCAAGGTCACAGTGACCCTGAATAGTAAAACGGTTTCCGGATGATAACTCAAGAACACTTGTGCCTAGGATCATGAAAGTTGATAGTGAGGTTGATAATGACCAGCAGATGACCCCTATTGATTTTGAAATCAGTATGTTAAAGGTCAAGGTCACAGTGACCCTGAACAGTAAAACAGTTTCCGGATGATAACTCAAGAACGCTTAGGCCTAGGGTCACGAAAGTTGATAGGGAGGTTGGTCATGACCAGCAGATGACCCCTATTGATTTTGAGGTCAGTATGTCAAAGGTCAAGGTCACAGTGACCAGGAACAGTAAAATGGTTTCCAGGCAGTAACTCTAGAACGCTTGGGCCTAGTGTCAGGAAAATTGATAGTTAGTTTGGCCATGACCAGCAGATGACCCCTATTGATTTTGAGGTCATTAGGTCAAAGGTCAAGGTCACATTAGCCAGGAACAGTTAAAACGGTTTCTGATCTTCTTGTCCAAAACCATAGGGCCTAGGGCTTTGATATTTGGTATGTAGCAAAATCTAGAGGTCCTCTACCAAGATTGTTCAGATTATTTCCCTGGGGTCAAATATGGCCCTGCCCCGGGGGTCACATGGTTTATATAGACTTATATAGGAAAAAACTTTGAAAAACCTCTTGTCCAAAACCACAGGGCCTAGGGCTTTGATATTTTGTATATGACATCATCTAGTGGTCCTGTACTAAGATTGTTCAAATTATTTCCCTAGGGTCAAATATGGCTCCGCCCTTGGGGTCACATGGTTTACATAGACTTATATAGGGAAAAACTTTTAAAATCTTCTTGTCCAAACCACAAAGACTATGGCTTTGATATTTTGTAATGTAGCATCATTTAGTGGTTCTCTACCAAGTTTGTTCAAATTATCCCTCTAGGGTCAAATATGGCCCCGCCCCAGGGGTCATATGGTTCATATAGACTTATATAGGGAAAATCTTAGAACCTTCATGTCCATATCTTGAGATTGACCTAGTGACCTACTTTCACATTTCTGAAGGTACAGGCTTCAAATCTGGACCACTTGCATAGTTTTGTGTTCCGAAATAAAATTTGACCTTGATTTTGACCTAGTGACCTACTTTCACATTTCTCAAGCTACAGCCTTCAAATTTGAACCACAGGCATAGTTTTGTGTACCGAAATGAACTTTGATCTTGAGGTTGACATAGTGACCTACTTTCACATTTCTCAAGCTACAGGCTTCAAATTTGGACTGCACGCATATTTTTGTGTTCTGAATTGAAATTTGACATTGATTTTTACTAGGGATGGGAACGAATACTGAAATCAATATTCGAATATTCGGTTTGCTATATTCGAATATATTCGAATATTCGGTTTGTTTTAATGGAAGCTTTATATTCTTTTTAAGTGACTGGCATATACACAACGTATTCATTTGTTTAAAGCGTGGATCATCGTACGTAATAAGGCCAAAAAATGTTTGTTTCGGTAACCCGATCCTACCTAGCAAAACCCGCCGATCCTAGCGTTTTATTTCACGATTCTGTCAGTATAATCATGAACAGATTTAACTAATTCAGTGTTTTAGCTTCAAAATGATACAAAAAATCAAAACAATTATAATTAAGACCGTCGCAATTTTATCTAAAAATAGCAGGTCGTCCCATTTAAACACGTGATGCACTGTTGTATTACCGCCGCCATTTTGAAAATTTTCAATCGGCGTGTAAAAAAAATCGCCGTGTAAAACACAAGTCAGGCAGACTTAAACCTCCTTCAACATGAACTTATGCATCAATCATATATTATTTCCTGATTTTATTATAAAGTACTTCAAAATTTAATTCGAATACGGCCGGTGGCGGGTGAAAACCGATTCTGCGGATGGTCTGAAACGTCGTACAAACTATTGTGAAAAGATCGACAATATCTACAAGTTTGGTATTGTTTTCGAACAAAAATAAATTCTACAACTTTTTACATAAAACAGGCGCCAATAAAAATGATAAAAAAAGATATCACATTTACGCCTAATACAAACTGTTAATCCGTAGCGATGACCCCAGGTAATTATGCATTGCAATTTTCTTGTTAATTGGACACCTTTTGATATGCATTTGACACACTGACGCCTGTTGCAAACTGTTAATCCGTAACGATGGCCCCTGCCAATTATGCATTGATATTTTCTTGTTAATTGGACATCTTTTGATACGCGATAAACAAACATGACATGGTTTATTCTGTAGAATTAGCATGCTCATGTTGACCAAAATCAATGATACTTATTTTGAAAAAAAAAATACAATAATTTACGAATATTCGAATTTGACTTTCATATTCGAATATTCGACCGATTTCCGAATATTCGAATATTCGTTCCCATCCCTAATTTTTACCTATTACTTACTTTCACATTTCTCAAGCTACAGCCTTCAGATTTGAAGCACATGCATAGTTCTGTCTACCGAAATGAACTTTGACCTTGAAATTGATCTAGTGACCTACTTTCACATTTCTCAAGCCACAGCTTTCAAATTTGGACCACATACACATTGTTTTGTACCGAAATGAAATTTGACATTGGTTTTGACCTTGAGCTAGTCTTGAAATTTGGAACATTCAAAAATGGCTCAGTGGATGGCACCAAGATTACTCTGTAATCTCTTGTTAGGTTAATAGGTTAAAGGTCAAGGTCAGATTAAACCAGAATGGTAGAACTTTTGTTTACAGTGAGCATATAATTTCTGTTCCTTGTGCAATTACTGAATGCATCAAGGGGGCATTTCGTGTTCGACGAGCTCTTGTTTTTACAGATTTCAAAAGTAATCTTGCATATTAATCTTTACCTTGACCAACTCTCCTAATTTTCTTGTTTTCAAAGCTTTAGCTAAGAAATTTGTTCAAGCAAGCAACTCTACTCAGGTGAGCGATATAGGCCATCATGGCCCTATTGTTTAATTCAATTGAAAAAAAAGCATGAAATGAAAGAAAATTTGTTTGTTTTACCTGTAAGGTCAAAATATCTCTAGTTTGTGAACACTAGATCTTACATTTGCCACTCATGAAAATATTGTGTCTTGTGTTCCTTCAACGAAAGATATTTGAAAACAAACCAGTCCATCTCATTTCCCAAAACAACATTTTAATAGGAGCACATTTTTATAACTGTTTAGTTATAATTGTAATTGTAATTTATAATAATTGCTCTGTAAGAACAAGATACCGAAATATTAGATGAAAAGATATATTGTAGGAATACACAACGTATATGTATGTTTCAGAATCCACATATATTGTAGGAATACACAATGTATATGTATGTTTAAGAATCCACATATATTGTAGGAATACACAATGTATATGTATGTTTAAGAATCCACATATATTGTAGGAATACACAGTGTATAATTATGTATGTTTCAGAATCCACATATATTGTAGGAATAAACAATGCATATGTATGTTTCAGAGTCCGCAGACATGCAGATGTATTGTAGGAATACACAATGTATATGTATGTTTCAGAGTCCACAGACATGCAGATGTATTGTAGGAATACACAATGTATATGTATGTTTCAGAGTCCACAGACATGCAGATTCACTGTTCAGTACATCAAGTGGTTTCAACAACTATAGAGGGCTACTTAACCTTTGCATCATATTGTTGGTAAGCATCAGAAATGTCTTATTACTGTAGTTGCCGGTCCTCAGTTTATCAGTCTTATATTCACATTGGCTACATACACATTAAAGCATTTAGTTACCTAGGCTACATACACATTAAAGCATTTAGTTACCTAGGGTACATACACATTAAAGCATTTAGTTACCTGAGGCTTTCCAATATTCATCCAGGTTGCTTCATGATTTTGGTGTTGAAGAACTGGGAGGCATGTAGTGTTTTGAAATGTCTTTCAGTCTGTCCATCACACTTTCTTGTGTGCTTGACTGCTCCTACAGTTTCTATCTCATTGAAGGTTCATAGTGAACCGAAACCACTTGATCTATAAATAAATACAGTTATTAACTTATCTGGTGTTCAGGCGTGTTGTACCTCTACTTTATTTATTAACCAGGCTTTCAACGAAAACCTGAGTTATTAGATTGGGGTAGATGTCGGTCGGGCGGGCGTCGGCGGCGTCGGCGTCAAACTGGTGTTTCCGGTCAATAACTTTTGTTTCGGTAAAGATATTTGAATAAAACTTGGTATGTATGTAGCTTATATCAAGACAAAGGCTGGGATTGATTTTGGGGTTTCTGGGGTCAAGGTCAAGGTCACTGTTACTTTAAATAGAAAAAGGGTTTCCGGTCAATAACTTTTGTTTCGGTAAAGATATTTGAATAAAACTTGGTATGTATGTAGCTTATATCAAGACAAAGGCTGGGATTGATTTTTGGGTTTCTGGGGTCAAGGTCAAGGTCACTGTTACTTAAAATAGAAAAAGGGTTTCCGGTCAATAACTTAACTTAGGAATGAGCTATCATGATGAAACTTGGTGTATAGAAAACTTATATACAGTTGTAGCTTGGGATTGATTTTGGGGTTTCTGGGATAAAGGTCAAGGTCATTGTTACTAAAAATAGGGTTAGGGTTAGGTTAGGGTTAGGGTTAGCATATCTTCTACATGCATGGAGGGATTTTGATGAAAGTTGGCACAATTGTTCACCATCATGAGACGGAGTGTCATGCGCAAGAACCAGGTCCCTAGGTCTAAGGTCAAGGTCACACTTAGAGGTCAAAGGATACAAGAATGAAAACTTTGTCCGGAGCATATCTTCTTCATGCATAGAGGGATTTTGATGTAACTTGGCACAGTTATACACCATCATGAGACGAAGTGTCTTGTGAAGTTCCCTTCTTTAGAATTACTTCCCTTTGTTGTTACTATAAATAGCTTATATTGTAACTTTTTCATTACTAGACGTAGGGAAAAATCGAGACCACTTTTCTGTAGTACAACATGCATGTTACATCCAATTTTGAGGTGTATTTTGACCAATCTCTACCTGGTAAGGATTTCTGTGTGTACTTAAAAAAAAAAATTTTGTATTTTTTTTTTTTTTAAGATTAACTTCCCTTAGTTGTTACTATAAATAACTTATATTGTAACTTTTCTGTGGTACAACATAGTTGTTACTTTCTAATTTTAAGTGTATTTTAAGGTATCTCTACCTGGTAAGGACTTTTTTTGTGGACTTAGAAAAACAAAAGAATTACAATGATTACTAAACAACAACAAAATTAAAATTACATCTGCAAATACAGGTGCTAGAGTAAAGAAATTTGCTGTGACGGGCGTATATTGTGACATTCTGGCACTCTTGTTTATTCTTATGAAAAGTGTTGAAAACCTGGTTTCGTGGCATTGCCGCGTTTCTTGTTCTTAGTTGAAATGAAACTTATATATTGTCAGGATTTTCTTATTCTGAAGAAGTGGTCCATTTTTAGCTCAGCTATTGAAAAAATTGGTAGAACTATTGGACTCACCAGTGCATCGGCGTCTATGTCTTCGTCTGCCACTAATCAGAATGGATTGAAACTTCACACAACACTTGTTCACTGTAATGAACTGGCAGGCATTATACAGGTTCCATTACTCTGTTTTGCATTTTTAGCTCACCTTTGAGACCGCTCTGTGTCCATCGTCCGTCCATCAACATTTTCTAAAAGTATCTTATTCAAAACCGCTGGGCTGATTTACACCAAACTTCACAGGAATGATCCTTAGGTGGCCCCCTTTCAGAATTGTTCAAAGAATTGAATTTTACACAGAACTCTGGTTGCCATGGAAAAACTTAAAAAATCTTCTTGTCCACAAGGCATAGAGCCTTGATATTTAGCATGTGACATCATCTTATGGCCCTCTATGAAAATTGCTCAAATTATGACCCTGTGATGAAAAGAGACCCCACACTGGGGGTCCCAAGTTTTACATAGACTTATATAGGAAAAAACTTTAAAAATCTTCCAGTCTGAAACCACAAGACCTAGGCCTTTGATGTTTGGTATGCAGCATTGCCTTGTGGTCCTCTACCAAGATTGTTCAAATTATTACCCTAGTGTGAAAAGAGGTCCCGACCCGGGGGTCCCAAGTTTTAAAAAGCTTTAAAAATCTTCTTGTCTGAAACTGCATGGCCTAGAGGCTTTTGATATTTGGTCTGTTGCATTGCCTAGTGGTTCTCTACCAAGATTGTTCAAATTAGGCCCCTGAGTTTAAATGAGGCCCTGCCCTGGGGTCCCAAGATTTACATAGACTTATATAGGAAAAATCTTTAAAAATCTTCTTGACTGAAAGTTCAAGGCCTAGGCCTTTGATATTTGGTATGTAGCATTGTGTAGTGGACCTCTAACAAGATTGTTCAAATTCTGCCCCTGGGGTGAAAAGAGGCCCCACCCTGGGGGTCACTTGTTATATGAGCTATACAGGAAAAAATACTTCAAGTATTATCAGATCATATTTTCTAGACTGTTTAATTATAATTACTTGATGACCCAAAGTGATTAGGGGGTCGTCTAACTGTGACCTTGACCTACTGACCTACTTTCTTGTTTTTTAAGATACAGCCTTGAAACTTGGATGACGTGTGCAGTTTTGCACACCGGTCTTAAAACTGACTTTCAGTGACCATAAATGTGACCTACTGACCTACCTCACCTGAGCAAAGGTGAGTTTTTCTGATCACTCGATGTCCGGCGTCTGTCATCTGTCTGTCGTCTGTCAGTCAACATTTAGCTTGTGTATGCGATAGAGGCTGTATTTTTTAACTGATCTTCATGAAATTTAGTTGCCTTGATGAAATCTAGGTTAAGTTTGAAAATGGGTCATCTTGGGTCAAAAGTAGGGCACTAGGTCAAATCATGTAAAACCCTTGTGTATGTGATAGAGGCTATATTTTTCAATTGATCTTCATGAAATTAAGTCAGAATGATTGCCTTGATGAAATCTAGGTCAAGTTTGAAAATGGGCTGGGGCTCTGGGGCTGTGTTTTTTGTGCTCTGTGCTTCCGAAAAATCTACCCTTACCTATTATCTTGGGTCAAAAAGTAGGTCACTAGGTCAAATCAAAGAAAAACCTTGTGTATGCAATACAAGCTGTATTTTTCAGCTGATCTTCATGAAATTTGGTCAGAATGATTGCCTTGATAAAATCTAAGTCAGGTTCGAATATGGATCATCTGGGTTCAAAAACTAGGTTACTAGGTCAAATCAAGACAAAACTTTGTGTACGCAACACGGACTGCATTTTACACTGGATTTTCATAAAATTTAGTCAGAATGGTTGCCTTGATGAAATCTAGGTCAAGTTTGAATATGGGTTGTCTGGGGTCAAAAACTAGGTCACTAGGTCAAATCAAAGAAAAACCTTGTGTATGCGATAGAGGCTGTATTTTTCAATTGATCTTCATGAAATTTGGTCAGAATGATAGCCTTGATGAAATCTAGGTCAAGGGTTAATATGGGTCAAAAACTAGGTCACTAGGTCAATCAAAGAAAATACTTGTTCATGGGTGAAAGTTTTTCGTATTATGATGAAATTCCGTATTTTGGACCTTCCCAAAGGTCATTTTTCCAGATCATGTAAATCTGGTGAGATTTTCGTGTGTGTGTGTTTGAGTTGGGGAGGGGGCGGGTGAATGGTCCAATTTCTAGCATATCGGTTGTCTATCAGTGGCAAATGGCATTCATGTTCCAGTCATATTTTCCAGGGGCTTTCCAGGATGCCTAAAAATAGCGCTGATTGCAACAATTTGATCGTCCTTTTCTGTAAAATACCATACGTAACATTATTCGATAATCCGAAAATAACTTTGTACTTGTACCAGTATGTTACATAAACACACTTGAAGCCTTGAAGCCTTGTACACAGGTGAGCACTTTAGGGTCAATGACCCTCTTATTTATTAAATATATCAAGTGCAACTGAAACTGATAAAAGCTTACGTTCTTCATGTTTCGTGCCAATAAAATCAACATCCATACAAGTCATTCATTAATTTGGGGGTTTCAAACATCAAGGAAAGAAGACTAGATGGAAAACAAATCTATATAAATACAACACTTAATATGAAAATATGGACCATTCCAGACTTGTATTGTGCATTTTAAGAATCCCAATAATAGTTGGCATGTTGCAATTCTTAAAATTCACTGATCAGTTCTACAATAGCCAGATTACATTAATCAAAAATATTATTATGTGGTTATGTGATAGTGCTTTTCAAGGATTCTCTTATTTCATAAACATATATTCTTCTTAACAGCAGGTATGGATATAGTTTGACAGCTGGAAGAAGTCGACCTATACTTCGTCTTGTCTTCAATGTAGATTTTTTTTCTATCAACTGTGGTTTTCAAAAACATCAAAATGTTCTAAGAAAATACGACAGATAAAAAATATTGTCATGTACTTGATTTTTTCCAGACTGATTTGAAAATTTTGGACATCACATGAAATTTCACAATGAGAATCTATGGGAAAATATTATTTTGAATATACTTTTGAAAACATTTATTATATAGTTGTAGATTTTACTGAAACTTTCCAAAATCGTAAATAAACATATGTTCTATTATATGATGATTTAAAATGTACAAGTTTGTGTGCTTGTGTTTGAGATATTTGCTAATAAATAAAGAGATCTGAATATTTCAAGCCGAATTACTTGACATGTCAAATGTTTTTAATAAAATGATATCTTTATAAAGACATGACTGTGCCGTTTTAAAAAATTTATTCCCAGGTTGCCGTTGATTTATAAAATTATTTTTGTTTCCATATACTGCATCCAGACTTTATTGTACGATATCTGGAAAAAATATGTTACCTCATTACCCTCAGTTTTATGATTTCTGGTCCTTCGGAAGCATCGATTTCAACACCAAGTTTTTAAAATTGAATACTGTTGAAGCAGGTGCTGTAGGGCCTGAGCAGCATTGCATTTTTACTCATGAAAAGACATGATCAAACTGAGCCTGCATTTTCATTGTTTGCTTTCATTTGAATTCAAATAAGATCCTATTCTTTTAGAAATTGATGCATTTTGACTGTGATAGTGACCTGGTTAGATTTATTTTTGATGTGCTGGTCTGTAAATTTTATATTTTCAAATGGGCAAGTTTTATTAGTCAGAAGTTAACTTGCAAAAAAAAAACTGTGGGACATGAAATGTATATAAATTATAATCTATAGTCTTTGAAAATTTATGTACTTATGGTAAGAAGTAGAGTGATCTGCTTTTGGTTTGCTGAGAATTGCGACTCATCGGACGATAAAGTAAAACAACGGCTTGCAGTATTAGCGGGCTTGCCGTCTTATCGTAATCTGCATTTTTCACAGTTTTACATTAATTCAGCCATATTATTTCCAACTACGATTTCCAGCAGAACCGTCAATAAGTCCCTGTGGATCGGTAAGACGCAGAACACCCTTAGTGTCTACAATGGTCTTTGTGATCGCCCTGTGTCCGTCGTCGTCTGTCCGTCCATCGTCAACAATTTGACTGTTAACACTCTAGAGGTCACAATTTTGGTTCAATCTTAATGAAACTTGGTCAGAATGTTACCTTCAATAAAATCTTGGATGAGTTTGATATTGGGTCATCTGGGGTCAAAAACTAGGTCACCAGGTCAAATCAAAGGAAAAACTTGTTAACACTGAAGAGGCCACATTTATGATTATGTCTTTTTGAAACTTAGTCAGAATGTTAATCTTGGTGATTTTTATGTCCAATTTGAATCTCGGTCATCAAAAACTAGGTCACCAGGTCAAATCAAAGGAGAAACTTGTTAACACATTTATGACTTTATTTTCATGAAACTTAGTCAGAATGTTAATCTTGATGGTCTTTACTTGAAGTTTGAGTCTGGGTCATGTGGGATCAAAAACTAGGTCACCGGGTCAAATCAAAGGAAAAGTTAGTTAGCTCTTTAGAGGCCACATTTATGACCATATCTTAATGAAATTTGGTCAGAATGTTAATCTTGATGAACTTTAGGTCAGCTTTAAATCTGAGTTAGACGGGGCCAAAAACTAGGTCACCAGGTCAAATCAAAGGAAAAGCTAGCTAACACTGTATAAGCCACATTTATGACCATATCTTAATGAAACTTGGTCAGATTGTTAATGTTGATGATCTTTAGGTCAAGTTTAAATCTGGGTCAGGTGGTTTCAGAAACTAGGTCACCAGGTCAGATCAAAGGAAAAGCTTGTTAACACTCTAGAGGCCACATTTATGACTGTATTTTCATGAAACTTGGTCAAAATGTTAACCTTGATAATCATTTAGGTCAAGTTTGAATCTGTATCATGTGAGGTCAAAAACTAGGTCACCAGGTCAAATCAAATGAAAAGCTAGTTAACACTCTAGAGGCCACATTTTTGACCATATCTTAATGAATCTTGGTCAGAATGTTAATCTTGATGATCTTTAGGTCGATAGGTCAGGTGAGCAATATAGGGCCTTCATGGCCCTCTTGTCTATAAAAATTGACATTTGCTTGCTGTCTTACCGTGCTGAATTTTCATAAAACCTTTTACTTGTGTGTATAGTCTTCACTTTTTGCCTTAGCCTGCGCTATATTTGGCCAAATTTGATCAACATATAGAGAACTTACATTGCTTCGAAGTTTCTATTGACAAAGTTGTTGGCAATTTAGCTTGCCATGTAACCCAAAATATGACGTCAAAGTCACTTGGTAAGGGCACACAGGTCAACTACACATGTTAAATAAGAAACATTTTACTCTTCCATTTGAAAGTGCAAAAGAAATGTAAAAGAATATGTTCATGTTGTATGATTGACAAATGCCATAATGTGTTGTACATTACTTTTTTAAGCATCTCTATTTTTAGCTCGACTATACGAAGTATAAGGAGAGCTATCCTACTCGCCCCGGCGTCGGCGTCTTTCCGTGTCCCCACCTTGGTTAAAGTTTTTTTTACACTTTCTCTTTTTTCAACTTACCTCTGTAATTACTTGATGGATTTGATTCAATTTGAAATACTTATTCCTCATCATCATCCACATCATCTGACATAAGGGCCATAACTCTGGCACCAGTATTTCATGAATTATCCCCCCTTTTCACTTAGATTTTCAGGTTAAAGTTTTGATGCACTTTCACTCTATCTCTGTTATTACTGAATGGATTTGTTTCAAACTTAAAATAGTTGTTCAACATCATCACCCACATCATATGACACAAGGTGCATAACTCTGTTACCAATTTTTATTGAATTATTTCCCCTTTTTACTTAGAATTTAAGGTTTAAGTTTTGATGCACTTTCACTCTGTCTCTGTTATTACTGAATGGATTTGATTCAAACTTAAAATAGTTGTTCAACATCATCACCCACACCATATGATGCAAGGTGCATAACTCTGGCACCAATTTTCATTAATTATTCCCCCTTTTTACTTTGAATTTTAAGTTAAAGTTTTGATGCACTTTCACTCTGTCTCTGTTATTACTGAATGGATTCGATTCAAACTTAAAATAGTTGTTCAGCATCATCACCCATACCATATGACACAAGGTGCATAACTCTGGCACCAATATTTAATGAATTATGCCCCTTTTTGCTTAGGATATACTTACATAGTGTTTTGATACATTTTATCTTCACCTCTCTTATTACTTTAAGTTGATATTTTTGACATAGACTCAGGTTATTACGCAATATCTTCATCAACAATTGGAGTCATTAAACACTCCAGTGACAGCTCTAGTTTCCTCAGATGTGCGCAGTTTCACTATCCAGCATCGAAATAGTCAAGCGCGCTGTCTCCTGTAACAGCTCTTGTTTGTTGTAGATCCTGTCAGATAAACACACTGTTTTATGTCCATTTCAGGCCTTGGCCAATGCTAGATTGTTTCTTGAAAACATCATCAAGTAAGTATTTCCTGTTGTATATTGATTCCAACATCCTGTTTTAAAGTAAAAGTATAGATATTGTTCAGTAGTGAGTATCTTATAGCAAGTAAAGTGCTGCAACTATTGTATGCACATAAATCATTCATGAGAACTTGAGGTCAATCGCTGATGTATATTTAAACAATATTGTAGCAAGACAAAATTTCTCTGTTGCTAGCTATAATATTGCTATTGTATATAGAGAACAAAGAAAATGATCCCTTTTAAAAGGAACTTCACAACATGTAGCAAAATGATGAAAATAAGGATGATCCTTATATTATTCTAGTTGCAAACAAAGAAAAATAAACAGATTTTCTAATTATTTATTAAACTCCTATTGGCCACCTGCTTAGCTCAGTAGGTAAGAGCAGTGGTCTGCGGGTCGTGAGTTTGATCATCGGGCCGGGCATATGTTCTCCGTGACTATTTGATAAACGACATTGTGTCTGATATCATTAGTCTTCCACCTCTGATTCATGTGGGGAAGTTGGCAGTTACTTGCAGAGAACAGGTTTGTACTGGTACAGAATCCAGGAACACTGGCTAGGTTAAGTGCCCGCCGTTAGCTGACTGAAATACTGTTGAAAAACGGCGTTAAAACCCAATCAAACAAACGAATTAAACTCGTATTGTATCGTTAAGAAACAAAGATCACCACATCAGTTCAGTATACTTTTTATATGCCCGAAGGGACATATTATGTTATGACGCTGGTGTCCGTCCGTCTCTCTGTCCGTGCACTCTTCCTCATTTGATGCTGTGGGATAAATCGAACGTATTGACAACACTTGCAGGGTTTTTGGTTGCTTACGAGGTGCACCCCACATGCAACCCATTGCAAATGTGTCCATGGTTCCTAAAACCATGGAAAAAATTCCTTCCAGTTTTGCACCTCACAAACATCGGACACTACTGGCCGTCTGTTTTCTACGGACAATATTATAAATATTACAAATTAAATGATGAAAATCTATAATTAGATATGAGACGTGCGCATGCGCACTAGCATTAAAGTTGTGCGTGCGCACCCAAGTACACTTCACTTTTGTTGATAGTAACGCGTAATGGCGGACTTAAGGAAATCGAGGTAATTATTTTTCTTTTTACGCTTTGTGTATTCAGTAAATTTCTCGATTTTTTTCGGGAATGGAAATTATGAAGTACCAATACCATCATTAACCTTAAGGTTAATATCTTCTGCATCTATGAACACCCTAAGTGAGTTGAATGTCAAGGCATGTATAGTGACCGACGATTCGGACCAAGGACTTTTCGTACCATTTTTATGTGGAGGTTCTGTACCAAAGAGGTTTCATACTACTTAATATTTGTATCAAATGTGAAGGTTTCATGTAGGATTTATCTGGATATAACAGGATATACTAACTGGACTAGCATCGGACCTGAAAATAATCTACTTGATCTCAATGACATGATCAGATCCGGTGCAGGACCACACTTTCTATGCTAAAAATTCAATTCAAAGTGTCAAACCCCTTTAATCTTTATAACAGAAGCGTAACACAACGTTTGAACACATCATTACTGGAAGCCTCATTTTGAAGTCTGCTATTGTTTACTTCCGGTGATAAATTTTTGCACTGAATATGAAAATGTTAGGGAATTTCAACTGTATTTTTGTGCTTTTGACAATCCTAAAGGCTTAGAGAGTAACATCTACCAGGATGAAAATGTATCAGATGGTAACGGACAATGTTTTATTAGGCCTGTAAAGACAGATACAAGCTGTTTCAGACCATGGCTGAATCGGCCCAAATTTACTTGGGTTATTTGGCCCAAATTGTTCCTGACACTATTATCATTAGTAAAAATAATATTTATGAGTATTAAATTTAATTTCTGATGCAAAGAATGGTTAAATTGCTTTTTAAGTACATAACTGGTGCATTTTAGCCAGTCAAAGCTTCTTACCTGCTGGTACGGTGTATATTCTATAACATAAACGGCCCTACTTCAAGCTAAATCCCTATAATCAGCATTATTTCCGGAACATTGCCAAATCATTCAAAATATATGGTTCTTATTGACCTGTAAATCA
This sequence comes from Mercenaria mercenaria, assembly GCF_021730395.1. NCBI lineage: Eukaryota > Metazoa > Mollusca > Bivalvia > Venerida > Veneridae > Mercenaria > Mercenaria mercenaria. The sequence goes on along the minus strand of NW_026463087.1, from coordinate 48,919 downwards.
ATGTTTGTGGTCCAAATCAGCCGAAATATATGGTCATTTTCTACTTTTATTTAAAGCATTTGGTCTGAATAAGCCAAAATTTAATTTCGCATAAGAACGAAAAAATAGGTAATTCTAAGGTAAATCACACTTGGGAACTTATTATTTCGATTCTAACACGACATACTTACAACAGTTCTAGAAAAAATGGTAACTACTTTTTTCAGCTGTGCTACACACCTGGATCGTATGATGTCATTGCATGCGAGAGTCGTATATTGCAGAATAACCCGAGTTGGATTTTGCTCTACATGTATGTAGGTTATTCGCTGGCCGTGTTAGAATATATTATAAACAGCATATTTTATAAAGAATTATACGCCCTGAGCGAGGCTGGAACCCACATCGATGAGAGGCAAGTGATTTGAAGTCAGCAACCTAACTACTTGGCCACGGAGGCCCTACTGTTGGTCCATAACGTATGGGTCATGCCAATTGTCTAGAAAAATGACATGCATAAAATACTTCCGCATGGAATCCAAACGGAATTTTGTTCTGAATTCCGTCTCATTTACCCATTTTGTGCCCATTTTCCCTGCCCAATGACGCAGGGATCACTTTTGGCAGATACTATTATGAGATTAATTCCCATTTGCCTTGAATCAATGAGATTTTTGACAAAATGAATGGGATTTTTTCTTTTTATAATGGGATTTCACATCGGCAGACAGCTTTTATTACACTGAAAAACAAACATCTGTTTATTTGTAAGAACAATTATCTTGTAAATAAACAAAACATATCCTTTCAGAGACACCTTTTATAACTCTAAACTTCAGTGCCAGGAATTGCTAATAGGTTGATGAAAGTTTTAAGGCATCGCCTACAGTGGCAGCCATTTGACTCAAAATTTTACATGCAAATTTTCATAAAAATAAAAGATGACCAAGTGGTAACAATAAAGTCAATAAATTTGTCATAATTATGTTTTAAATATCTATGTGAACATATGCATGTAGAAGGATGTGCATTTCACTACCTGTATTATGCCTTTATTCAATATTTTTCTATGACAAAATTTTGCAATTTTATCTGCAGTCAAACTCAATATATATTCAATACATTTCAAAGATAATTACAGCCAATTGTAAAGCAGACTGTGTAGAATGAAGTCTTCAGAAATTATTTTGAAATTTTACCTGATTACAGAATTATACACAAAAATCCCAGCACCATCAATTTATCCAATTTGTGTTATCTGTTCACACATAATTTACATGTATATAAACAGGTGATATTATAGGATTATGTATAGGTTTACCTGGCTACCTGTGGTCAGTAATGCATGTACAAACAACATTTTAAATTTTATTTACATGGGGTTGTCTTTTTGTGTCTAATGCAATAACCAGGAACAGTTTCGACAAAAATCCGTAGGAGTTTGCAGTATACATATTGTACTATGAAATTAACTAAATTTTGTCTTTGTGATATTTTTTATATTGGAGTTCTACTGCACATAAAATTTCAATATTTTGGGGTAAATTTTCGGTCTAAACGAGACTCAAATATTTTACAAGCGGCATATGTACTATAAATCATCATATGCTTCTTATGTTGATGATAATTTGACCAGCTGTTAAGGCTTTAGTGCAATTTTCAAGCGAAAAATACTCTGCCTGAAAATATGAACTGATGCGAGTTGAGTTGTGACTGTGGCGATGCCTTAACCAAGTCTTGGGTCCACATGCATTATTCCCCTAATGATTTTACTTCAAAGCTGATTTGTCAAAGTTGAAGTTCAGCTATGTTTTAATCTTTCTGGACTTGATACACTTCCATTAGGTCAAAACAATGTTAAAGTCAAACTTATTTATGACCCTATCCTCAACCATTTCGTTTGGAAATTCGGGCGTTCAGCGTTTTTTATGAAGGAACTTCAGCGGAGGTTTCTCCACCATCTTGTTGTTCTCATCGCTATTCGTCCGCGCGAATGGAGGCAGAAAGTTTGTCCTTCCAAATGCTTAAATTTCTGTTTCAATGGTATTTTGAAACATCGCGAAAACAGATTATTTGTCTGGTAGTCATAATCATCGGACGCTCTATGGAGATAAAAGCGAAAATCAAGCGCCTAAATGAACGTCATACGAAAATTAAGTAACGGCAAGACCACATTTCAGCGAAAAGTTGCAATTTCGGCAAAAGATCTACGGCCACGCGGATGTGATATTTAAGCGCATTTGAGCAAAATTTATGCGATTTTCGCCAAAATAATGCGAGAATATCGCGAAATCGCGGCCAAAAGTGATCCCTGTGACGTGCGTAATGCTGCTCCGCACGGAATTTTTATCCTGCTAATTTAAATATTTCGTGCCGATTTTCCTGCCCAATGACGTGCGTAAAGCTGCTCCGCACGGAATGTTTTCCTGCTAATTTGAATATTCCGTGCCGATTTTTCTGACTGATGACGTGCGGAATCTCTGTTTTATTTAGATACCTTAAAAACTGAATTCCGCCTGGAAAAATTGAGCATTTTCCGTCTCTAATCCATGCCATTGACGTGTGTAAAATTTCATACAGGAAAAAGCCGATAAACTTAAAGAGTGCAAGATCTTACACATCAACTGTATATTATTTCTTGATTTTATTAAAAATTACTTCAAAACTTATTTCAAATACGGCCAATTTCTGTAAATGAATTGCCCGGGCGATTTGGATCGCCAATATCTACAAGTTTGGTATTATTTTCGAAAAGATTAATAAATAAATCAAATAAATAATATAAATCTGAGTAAGTTGATGCAAGAATCGGGCATTATTAAAGCACGAGTCGAAACATGTATAAAAATTTTCATGGCATTTCCATCCTGCACCTGATAAATTTAAGAATTTCGGAGATGTAAATTTCAGATACAAATTTAAAGACTTTTTCATAGCCTAGTTTGTACTTTGTTTTGAAATTCATGAAAATGATAATGCAATATTCAGTTTCCTTAAATAATTACTGTTTATAAGTTATAGCAAGACCCATAGAAAGTGGAGATACATAGGCTGGAAACTGAATACTATGCAGATCTTCTCCTTAAATTCCTCGATTTCTCCCTAAATTCTGTGGAGACAGAAGTCTCCCTCCCTAAAATTTTGACCTAGGATGATCCCTAAGTAGTGCCTATAAGATTTGAATGGATCTATAAACCCCAGAAGTTAATATATATATATTAAACATTACTGCTGAAACCCACAAGTACCTTGAAAATAACTAACCCCACAGACCATGTCTGATTGAAACCCATTAGTGCTTGTAGATTTAGTTGGAAAGAGAAACCCTAGAAGTAGACATGTTCAGAATCTTACTGAAACCCACAAATACCTCTGTGTTTTGTTGAGTAGAAACCCTACATGAGCCTTATCATATTGAAACTCAATTAACAGCTTGTGAGTCTAGAATGCAGTGAGAAATTCTTCATGTTTGCAGTACAATTTCACACTGCAAGTTGAATTTTCAGCACACAGTATTAAAGAATGTATTCATTTTCTGTCATTCAAGGAAGCAAGCATTTTTCCCTATATATTATTTGCAGACACTAGTGACAGTCTTCTTCTTCTTCTTGTCGTGCGCAACACAGTGTCAGACCAGTAGCCTCGATGAAACTTGTGGTTTGCCGCAGATCCTCAATGCCTCCATACAGTTTCTGGCGGAATGAGGTATCTATCGGCCAAGTCGCAGCTTCCTCCTGGTCATACCTTTTACATCTCTAAAGTATATGCTCCTCATTCTGATCTTCTTCACCACATGGACAAGCTGGCGATGATGTCAGTCTGTATTTCTTGTACATGTGAGCATTGAGCTTGCTGTGCCCTGAGCGGAGCCTGATCATCATCACTTGTTCAGACCGATCAAGGAGGTGAAAAGCATCTTCCTCCATCCTTGATCTTGTTAGTGCCTTGATGATGGTGACTTTCTCCTTGTAACTCGCAGGTTCTGTTGGTTGTTCTGACTGAGCTCCTAGCTTAGCCAGTTTGTCTGCCTCTTCATTGCCTGCAAATCCACAGTGGGATGGAATACACTGAAGTGCTACTTTGCAGGTTATACTCAGGCTCTGCATTCTCCTGGCTAGCTGCGGAGCTTTATTTTTGATCAGCAGCTAGCCAGGAGAATGCAGTGGCAGTGATGACAATGGTTCAATTTAGCCTACAGAAGAAGATTCGCAAGGAAATTATAGTAGCCAGAAAGGTAAATTTTTATCAGTCTTTACAACTGAAGAAAATGACCTATAGTTTTTCCCCCAAGTGCAGATTATTTTTAGCTCGACTATTCAAAGAATAGTGAGCTATTGGACTCACCCATGCGTCGGCGTCCGCGTCCGCGTCCCGATTTGGTTAAGGTTTTGTATGTAAGCTGGTATCTCAGTAACCACTTGTGGGAATGGATTGAAACTTCACACACTTATTCACTGTGATAAACTGACCTACACTGCACAGGTTCCATAACTCTATTTTGCTTTTTTACAAAATTATGCCCCTTTTTCGACTTAGAAATTCTTGGTTAAGGTTTTGTATGTAAGCTGGTATCTCAGTAACCACTTGTGGGAATGGATTGAAACTTCACACACTTATTCACTGTGATAAACTGACCTACATTGCACAGGTTCCGTAACTCTATTTTTCCTTTTTACAAAATTATGCCCCTTTTTCGACTTAGAAATTCTTGGTTAAGGTTTTGTATGTAAGCTGGTGTCTCAGTACCCACAAATGGGAATGGATTGAAACTTCACACACTTGTTCACTGTCATAATTTGACATGCAATGTGCAGGTCCCATAACTCTACTTTGCATTTTTTCAAAATTATGCCCCTTTTTCTGACTTAGCAGTTTTTGGTTAAGTTTTTGTATGTAAGCTGGTATTTCAGTATCCACTAATGGGAATGGATTGAAACTTTTCACACTTGTTAACTGTCATGAGCTGATAAGCACTGTGAAGGTTCCTTAACTCTTTTTCCCATTTTTACAAAATTATGCCCCTTCTTCGACTTTTATATTCATTCAATTGACAAGGCTGTTGAATAGTCGAGCGTTGCTGTCCTCCGACAGCTCTTGTTAGCTCATCTGATTTTTATATCCCCACCAAACATGTTTGTGGGGGGGGGCTATATAGGAGTCAGTTTTGTCGCGTCACGTTGTGTTGCGTTCTGTCGCGTCGTGAAATCTATTATGTTATTACTAAATGGATTTGATTCAAACTTAAAACAGATGTTCCACCTCACATGTGACATAACGTGCTTAACTCTGACATCAATTTTTTATGAATTATGTGCCCTTTTACTTTAAATTTAAGGTTGATTTTGATGTATTTTCACTATATCTCAGTTATTAGAAAATGGATTTGATTCAAACTTAAAATAGATGTTCCACCTCATCACCCACATCATGTGACACAAGGTGCATAACTCTGACACCAATTTTTCTTGAATTATGTCCCCTTTTACTTAGAATTTAAGGTTAATTTTGATGTATTTTCACTATATCTCATTCTGATTGGCTTAGACTCAAAGGGAAGTAACCTTTTTTAGCTCACCAGAGCCAAAGGCTCAGGGTGAGCTATTAGGATCACTCACCGTCCGGCGTCCGGCGTCCGTCGTCCGTAAACTTTTACTTTAAACAACATCTCCTCATAAACCGCTAGGCCAATTTCATCCAAACTTCACAGGAATGTTCCTTGGGTGAAGCTCTACAAAAATTGTTCGAAGAATTGAATTCCATGCAGAACTCCGGTTGCCATGGCAACCGAAAGGAAAAACTTTAAAAATCTTCTTCTCAAAAACCAGAAGACCTAGAGCTTAGATATTTCGTGTGTAGCATTGCCTAGTGGACCTCTACCAAATTTGTTCAAATCATGACCCTGGGAGTAAAAATTGACCCCGCCCTAGGGGTCACTTGATTTTACATAGGAAAATCTTTAAAAATCTTCTTCTCAAAAACCAAGAGCCCTAGAGCTTAGATATTTGACATGTAGCATTGCCTAGTGGACTTCTACTAAAATTGTTCAAATCATGACTCCGGGGTCAAAATTGACCCCGCTCCAGGGGTCACTTGATTTTACATAGATTTCTATAGGAAAATCTTCAAAATTTAAAAAAAAATAAACCAGAAGGCCTATAGCTTAGATATTTGACATGTAGCATTGCCTAGTGAACCTCTACCAAATTTGTTCAAATCATGATCCCGGGGTCAAAATTGACCCTGCCCCAGGAGTCACTTGATTTTACATAGGAAAATCTTCAAAAATTTTCTAAAAATAAACCAGAAGGCCTAGAGCTTAGATATTTGACATGTAGCATTGCCTAGTGGACCTCTACAAAATTTATTAAAATCATGATCCCCGGGTTCAAATTGACCCCGCCCCATGGGGTTACTTGATTGTATATAGAAAAATCTTCAAAATTTTCTTTAAAAAAAAGCCAGAAGGCCTAGAGCTTAGATATTTGACATGTAGCATTGCCTAGTGGACCTCTACAAAATTTGTTCAAATCTTAATCCCCAGGGTCAAAATTGACCCCGCCCCAGGGGTCACTTGATTTTACATAGGAAAATTTTCAAAAAATTTCTAAAAATAAATCAGAAGGCCTAGTTCTTAGATATTTGACTTGTAGCATTGCCTAATAGACTTCTACAAAATTTATTCAAATCTTGACCCCCCCCCCCCCCCCATGGTCAAATTGACCCGGCGCCATGGGGTTACTTGATTGTACATAGGAAAATCTTCAAAAATTTTCTTAAAATAAACCAGAAGGCCTAGAGCTTAGATATATGACATGTAGCATTGCCTAGTGGACCTCTACAAAATTTGTTCAAATCATGACCCCCGGGGTCAAAATTGGCCCCACCCCAGGGGTCACTTGATTTTACATAGGAAAATCTTCAAAAAATTTCTAAAAATAAACCAGAAGGCCAAGATCTTAGATATTTGACATGTAGCATTGCCTAGTAGACTTCTACAAAAAAATTTCAAATCATGACCCCCCCCCCAGGGTCAAATTGACCCTGCCCCAGGGGTTACTTGATTGTACATAGGGAAAACTTCATAAATTTGCTAAAAATAAACCAGAAGGCGCAGATCTTAGATATTTGATATATAACATTGCCTAGTAGACTTCTACAAACTGTGTTGAAATCATGACCCCCAGCTTAAAATTGGCCCCGCCCCAGGGGTTACTTGATTGTACATCGGAAAATCTTCCAAAAAATTTCTAAAAATCATCAGTTTGACATTTGAAACATATAGCTCATATTTCTCTGGTGAGCGATCCAGGGTCATCATGACCCTCTTGTTTTAACTATTGTACTGAGTTTCTTCCCCTTAAATTCCAGGAATTAGTCTATTTTTAGAAATCCTATTTTTAGATTTTCAATATTTTAGGTATTTTTCTACATTTTTTTTGTGGTAACATGGGTTGGTAAGACACATTTTTGCATTCACTTTTAGTGTATCTCTAATATTAGAGATTTTTTATATTTACTAGTATTACTAATCTACCAGTAGTATTATACTAGTACATTGTATTACTTAATGTGGAAGCCCAGGATGAAGTACTCCAAAGAGGAGTAAAATTCTTTTTAAGTGATTCAGCTTTTTTTGACATTTTTATATTATTCTAAGTATTTTTAACATTTCTTATGGTTGCCATTCTTCTGTGACAAGAACGTATGGTGAGGGTATGAGTCACTCCAGTGACAGTTCTAGTTTGAAAAAAAAATGATGAGTTACTGTCATCACTTGATCGGCGTCAGCGTTGCCTGGTTAAATTTTATGTTTAGGTTAGCTTTTCTCCTAAACTATCAAAGCTATAGCTTTGGAATTTGCAGCACTTGTTCACCATCACAAAACCAGTTTCGGGGACTATAGGAATGCGCTTTTCCATCATTCCGTCTTTCCGTCATTCCGTCCATCCGCAATTTCGTGTCCGGTCCATAACTCTTTTATCCATGAAGGGATTTTATTATTACTTGGCACAAATGTTCCCCATGATGAGGCGACGTGTCATGTGCAAAACCCGGACCCCTAGCTTAAAGGTCAAGGTCACAAATGGAGGTCAAATGTCAACAGGGCTTTTTTCCTGTCCGGTCCATAACTCTCCCATCCATGAAGGGATTTTAATATCACTTGGCACATTGTACCTCATAATAAGACGATGTGTCATGCACAACTTTCAGATCCCTAGCTCAGAGGTCAAGGTCACACTTAATAGTGAAATGTTAACATGGCATGAACAGGGTCTGTTTCGTGTCCGGTCCATAACTCTTTCATCCATGAAGGGATTTTAATATTACTTGACACAAATGTTCCCCATGATGTGACGATGTGTCATGCGCAAAACCCGCACCCCTTACTCAAAGGTCAAGGTCACAATTGGAGGTCAAAGGTCAACAGGGCTTTTTTCCTGTCCGGTCCATAACTCTCTCATACCTGAAGGGATTTTAATATCAATTGGCAGAATTGTACGTCATAATAAGACGCATGACGAAGGGATTTTAATATCAATTGGCAGAATTGTACGTCATAATAAGACGATATGTCATGCACAACTTTCAGACCCCTAGCTCAAAGGTCAAGGTCACACTTAGTTGTCAAATGTTAACATGGCATGAACAGGGTCTGTTTCGTGTCCGGTCCATAACTCTGTCATTCATTAAGGGATTTCAATATTACTTGGCACAGATGTTCTCCATGATGAGACAACGTGTCATGCGCAAATCCTGGAGCCCTTGCTCAAAGGTCAAGGTCATACTTAGAGGTCAAAGGTCTAATTCAAGAATGACTCTGTCTGGAGCATTTCTTCTTTATGCATGGAGGGATTTTAATTTAACTTGGCACAAATGTTCACCACCATGAGACAAATTGTCTTGCGCCAGAACCAGGTCGCTAGGTCAAGGTCATACTTAGAGGTCAAAGGTCAAATTCAAGAATGACTTTATTTGGAGCATTTCTTCTTCATGCATGGAGAGATTTTGATGTAACTTGGCACAAATGTTCACCACCATGAGGCACACTTTTTTAGTATTACGTCCCTTTGTTGTTACTATAAATAGATTACATTGTAACTTTTTTATTACTGGCCGTAGGGAAAAATCGAGACCACATTTCTGTGGTACAACATGCATGTTACAACCAATATTTAGGTGTATTTTGATCTATCTCTACCTGGTAAAGGTTTTTCTTGTGGACTTACATTTTATAGATTTTTTTTTTTTTTTTTTTTTTTTTTTTTTTAGGATTAATTTCACTTTGTTGTTACTATAAATAACTTTTATGATAACTTTTTGTATTTTTGTATAATCGGCCAAAAAAATTCCAAATGAAAACAACTGTATGTTTTTATATATATATGCAAATTTTAATCCAACTGCTTTGTTATATTATATTGTATATATAGTACAATATTGTTTATACATCATTGACAGATATCAGTTCATTATGTTATACTGCAGTAGAGAAAATTAGGTGCCTTCCAGTAGGGGACTTTGTATTGCATGGCAATACTTCATTCACTTGTTTCTCCTAAACTATCAAAGCTATTGCTTTGAAACTTGCAACACTTGTTCACCATCATAAGCTGACCCTGTACATCAAGAAACATAACTCCATCCTGCTTTTTGCAAGATTTATGGCCCCTTTTGGACTTAGAAAATCAGTTTTCTTGCAAGTTGCATGTTTAGGTCAGCTTTTCTCCTAAACTATCAATGCTATTGCTTTAAAACTTGCAACACTTGTTCACCATCATAAGCTGACCCTGTACAGCAAGAAACATAACTCCATCCTGTTTTTTGCAAAATTTATGGCCTCTTTTGGACTTAGAAAATATCAGATTTCTTGGTTAAGTTTTATGTTTAGGTCAACTTTTTCTCTTAAACTATCAGAGCTATTGCTTTGAAACTTGCAACACTTGTTCATCATCATAAGCTGACCTTGTACAGCAAGAAACATAACTCCATCTTGCTTTTTGCAATAATTATTGCCCCTTTTGGACTTAGAAAAGCAGTTTTCTTGGTTGAGTATTATGTTTGAGTCAGCTTTTCTCATAAACTATCAAAGCTATTGCTTTAAAACTTGCAACAGTTTTTCACCATCATAAGTGGACGCCGTACATCAAGAAACATAACTCTATCCTGCTTTTTGCAAGAATGATGGCCCTTTTTAGACTTAGAAAATCATGGGTAGGACAATATTTCTATTATACAAAAAAATCAGATGAGCGTCAGCAATTTTGCATTTCTGTAAAGATAAATTATATAACAATTTGGTCAAGATTCATTAAAAATATAACTACTTAAAGCATTTTTATCAAAATAACGGAAGTCGTTGCGCATGAATAAACTTGAGAGTAAGCCTGCATCTAATACTAGAAATAGAAAAATATTAACACAAAACACTTAAATCCCAAAAAACTTAAAAGTTTTATTAAAAATTGAGCGAAATATGACGATTTAAAAAGAAATTTGCTGAAAATATCCTTTATATGAGTTGTCTGCCCCTGACAAGAGAAGGTGCGAAAAGTCAGTGTTCCATATCCAGATTTCTATTTGGCATAACCTTCAATCATTTTATGTTCATGGCTTGTCTCTACTAAAAAGTGCAAGATTGAATGACTTATAAGCCGGGCTACTTCTAGTATTTTGAGCTAGTCTTGAAATTTTGAACAATGATGGGCACCAAGATCACTCTGTGACCTCTTGTTAAAGATTTTTTATTAAAAATTTCATTGAATATTTTGCTTTGTCTTTCAGTATTCCACCTGAAAACACATGGGTTAATATATTTAACATGATACATTTTGAAATAAATATCCACTTCAATGGAGACAGATATAACAACTGAAACATACTTTTATAGAAATATAGAAAACAAAGTTGTACTGGCTTTGTATCTGCCATGTTGGCACTGAGTCAGGGTCACTGAACAGAGTCAAGATTATCTGGGTATGTATTGTGTTTGCTCACATGTAGTATTATACCCCTTAACCCAGTAAAAGCAGAGTTTTTTTCCCTTGATTTGATAAAAATAGGGATTTTTTTACTGTATCTAAGTAACCTATTGATGGATCTTCATGAACTCACTATAGGGCAGTGGTGCATGCACAGTTTCATCAGGATCTCTTCATTAACCAGCATTATTGCCCTTTAACTATTTTGCAGTCCATAAATTCCCACATAACGAAGTAATCCATCAATGTATCTTTATGAAATTTAACACAAATACAGATCTCTATAGGGCACTGATGCATTCATCAGAATCTCTTCAGTAACTGCAAGGTTAGAGTAATTGCCCTTTAATTGTTTAAAAATTCATAAATTCCCAGAAAACAAATTAGTACAGTGATGCATCTTCATGAAACTTAAAGGTCACTATAGAGCAGAATTTTTCCCCTTGATTTTGTAAACAATAGGAACCAACAATTATTTCGAATTCTATTCCAGATTATGTATTTTGTCCAGAAAGATATCGTCCAGACGATCAACCAGAAATGTGCTGATTCCAGGTCAACATTGGCAGCATTGTGCAAGAAGACAAACATTTATGACAATTGTACTGAAAATTGGCTGTGTAGATAGTTTTCTCTTAACGTTAAACTTTTTAGTGAAATTACATTGTTAATATTTAATTAACTTCATTTTTTTTGTTGAGCCCGCTTGCAGAAACGAAGACTTAGTTGTCCAAATGTCTGTTTGGTGTATGTGCGTGAGTGCGTGCATCCGCCCGGATTTGTTTGTCCGGACCATAACTTTGACATGCATGGAGCAATCTTGTTTATATTTGGTATGAATGTTAACCTCAGTCAGACGGAGTGTCATGCGCAAACCCCAGATTCCTGTCTCAACGGTCAAGGTCACACTTACAGGTCAAAGGTCAAATACAAAAATGACTTTGTCAGGAGCATTTCTTCTTCATGCATGGAGGAATTTTGATGTAACTTGGCACAATTGTTCACCATCATGAGACAGAGTGTCATGCGCAAGAACCAGGTCCCTAGGTCTAAGGTCAAGGTCACACTTAGAGGTCAAAGGATTCAAGAATGACAACTTTGTCAGGAGCATTTCTTTTTCATGCATGGAGGGATTTTGATGTAACTTGACACAAATGTTCACCACCATGAGACGGAATGTCTTGCGCAAAAACCAGGTCCCTAGGTCTAAGGTCAAGTTCACACTTAGAGGTCAGATGTCAGATACAAGAATGACTTTGTTTGGAGCATTTCTTTTTTGATGCATAAAGGGATTTTGATGTAACTTGGCACAATTGTTCATCATCATGTGACGGAGTGTCATGCACAAGATCCTAGAATTACTTCCCTTTATTGTTACTATAAATAGCTTATATTTGTAACTTTTTTATTATTGGTCTTAGGGAAAAATCAAGACCACTTTTCTGTAGTACAACATGCATGTTACATCCAATTTTCAGGTGTATTTTGACCTATCTCTACTGGTGCGGATTTTTGTGTGGACTTAGAATTTTTTTAATTTAAAAAAAATTTTTTAATTTTTTTTTAGATTTACGTTCCTTTGTTGTTACTTTAAATAACTTATATTGTAACTTTTTGCAATCTCTTTTTTATTTGGCATAAATGTTTGCCTCAATGAGACAAGGAGTGTCATGTACAACTCCCAGTCCTTTTGACAGCTGGCTGGCTCGACATATTGCCTGTGGGCATCTAGTCTTTCTAAAATGCTATTATATGTATATAAACTCAAATTGTTACATTTTTAATTAGAAGAAACCCCTGAACATTGTGAATATTAACTTTTTTTTTTTTTTTTTTTTTTGGTGTTTTTTGTTTTGCCTGAAATGCTCAATGTACAGAAAGTTTAAACTCAATTAAATCAATAAAATGATATTATTAAGAATATGTGCTGCGTTTATATCATTATTCTGCTGTGGACACATGGTTAATGTGTAGGATTTTTGTTGGCCAAACCTGTAACTTAGCTTGATCATAATTGTGCATAATCATCAATGGACAGAAATTTACTGAAAACTGTACTTGCTGACAGTGAATTTAACATCCATATTGTACCTTGTCTTTTTAAGTTTCAGTACTTTTGGCATCCAAAGCGACTTATATGTGATTTATAAGCCACCTATATGGGACTTATATGTCACTTATAAATGATTATATATGTCAAATGTAGTGCAACATATTAGTCACTTATATGTGAGATATATGTCACTTTTATACTTTCCATATACATATACTTCTCATACAGCTAATTTGCATGTAAAATATGAATAAGTCCCATATAAGTGACTTATAGGTAGATTGACTATGTGAACTGTAAGTCCCATAATGACATACAAGTGGCATATATGTTGTTTTGGTAAGGGAAACCATTGTATGGTCCTTGTGTTCATAACTTGTGTTTATCTGGAAATTAAATATCTTTCGAAATATACTCCCCTCATTCACATTAAACAACTGATTTGGCTGGGGATATAAATTCAATGAATTTGCTTGTGTTCAATTTCATTTCAGTAAAATTAATGCTTGATATAAAATCTACAGATCGTCATAATGAATGAACTTCAAATTGTAATTGTTTTAAGCAATACATCATGAATACTTAAAGCTGCCAGTTTTTATGCCCCCACCCACCCACACACACACACTTACAGTTGCCCTTGTCCGTAAATCTGTCCGTCTGTCTATCTGTCCATCTCAGAATTTGTATCAATCATATTTGTTATTCAGCACAGGAAGCTGTGCACCATGGGTATTAATTTGGATGTCACACAGTCGGAACAGAGTCTAAAATAGGCATGAAAAAGGGCCTAAGTTTGTGTCGCATGTATTTCAAAAATTGTTGGACCCAGTATTATTAAACATTACAAGAATATTATTTAGCATGTGAAGGTGTGCATCTGGGGTTTTGTTAGAGGTATCACTCAGTCAGACCAGAGTTATGGGCCTTGACTTAGTATAGAAATATACATAAAAAGGCATAGAACTTGTCGCACACATCTAGTATATAACATAGGGTCATGACACATCATAAGAATATTATTCAGCATGTGAAGTTGTGCACAAGGGAGTTTTTCTGGATTTTATGAGTCAGACCAGTTATGGCCCTTGATTGTCAAAATATGCATAAATGAGATCACCTGTTTGTGTCACCTGTATCTCAAAAAGGTTTTGACTTAGAGTCATAAAACATTAGGGTATTGTTATATAGCATGTGAAGTTGTGCACCTGGTGTTCTGTTTGGGATTTCACTCAGCCAGTTTGGAGTTATAGGCCACATTTATGACTGTATCTTAATGAAACTTGGTCAGAATGTTAATCTTGATGATCTTTAGGTCAAATTTAAATCTAGGTCAGGTGGGGTCAAAAACTGGGTCACCAGGTCAAATCAAATGTAGAGCTTGTTAACACTCTAGAGGCCACATTTATGATAACATCTCTAAGAAACTTGGTTAGAATGTTAATATTGATGATCTTTAGGTCAAGTTCAAATCTAGGTCATGTGGAGTCAAAATTAGGTCACCAGATCAAATCAAAGGAAAAGCTTGTTATCCCCCCGCCAAAGGCGAAGGGGATATTAGAAATGCTCTCCGTGCGTGCATGCGTCCGCAACGATCTTTTTCCGGAGCATAACTCCAAAAGTACTGGAGGGATTTTCTTCAAACTTCATACACTGATAGAACACATTGGGAGGAAGTGCAGTGTGCAAGAACAATAACTCTACCTTGCCTATTTTTTGAGTTATTTCCCTTTATCTTATTTTCTTAAAACATTTTGTCCGGAGCATAACTCCAGAAGTACTGGAGGGATTTTCTTCAAACTTCATACTCTGATAGAACACATTGGGAGGAAGTGCAGTGTGCAAGAACAATAACTCTACCTTGCCTATTTTTTTAGTTATTCCCCTTTATCATATTTTCTTAAAAAAATTTGTCTGGAGCATATCTTTTTCATGCATGGAGGGATTTTGATATATGCTGGCATAAATGTTCACCACCACGAGGCGGAGTGTCGTGCGCAAGAACCAGGTCCTAGGTCTAGGGTCAAGGTCACACTTAGAGGTCAAAGGATACAAGAATGAAAACCTTGTCCGGAGCATTTCTTCTTCATGCATAGAGGGATTTTGATATAACTTGGCACAAATGTTCACCACCATGAGACAGAGTGTCATGCGCAAGATCCAGGTCCCTAGGTCTAAGGTCAAGGTCACACTTAGAGGCCAAAGGTCAGATACAAGAATGACTTTGTCCGAAGCATTTCTTCTTCATGCATGGAGGGATTTTGATGTAACTTGGCACAATTATACACCATCATGAGACGAAGTGTCATGCGCAGTTCCCTTCTTTAGAATTACCTCCCTTCGTTGTTACTTTAAATAGCTTTTATTGTAACTTTTTCATTACTAGTCGTAGGCAAAAATCAAGACCACTTTTCTGTAGTACAACATGCATGCTACATCCAATTTTGAGGTGTATTTTGACCAATCTCTACCTGGTAAAGATTTTTGTGTGAACTTACAATTTTTTTTATTTTTTTTTTTCAGATTAACTTCCCTTAGTTGTTACTATAAATAACTTATATTGTAACATTTTTATAATTGACCGTAGGCAAAAAACAAGACCACTTTTCTGTGGTACAACATGGATGTTACTTTCCAATTTTAGGTGTATTTTAAGATATCTCTACCTGGTAAGGAGTTTTTTTGTGGACTTAGAAAAACAAAAGACTTACAATGATTACTAAACAACCACAAAATTAAAATTCCATTTGCAAATACAGGTGCTAGAGTAAACAAATTTGCTGTGACGGGCATATATTGTGACATTCTGGCACTAGTGTTCCCTGTTAGCTTTCCATTCCTTCTTTTTACAGTAGCCATATAGAAAAACGTCATAGTTTTACTGTTCATGAAAATTAATAAAATTTAGCAGTAAACCACCTCACCACTGACTTATTCTTTCTTCCACATCTTTAAAACCCCTGATGCGGACCACAACTAAATGGTTCTTCAAAGCTTTTCCCAAAATTAATACTTTCAGACACTAACTTGCCAGGAGCTTTAGCCTTCAGTTATAATATGCCCGGCGGGGGGATTGGCCATGTCTAACATGGCTCTTGTTAACAGTCTAGAAGTCAAATTTATGATTGTGTCTTCATGAAACTTTGTCAGAATATTAATCTTGTTGATCTGTAGGCCAAGTTGAAATCTGGGTCATGTGCGGTCAAAACTAGTTCACCAGGTCAAATAAAAGGAAAAGCTAGTGAACACTATAGAGACCACATTTATGCATATCTTTATGAAACTTGGGGAGAATGTTAATTTTAATGATCTTAAGTTTATGTGCCAATCTGGGTCAGGTAGGTCAAAAACTAGGTCACCTTGTCAGATCAATAGTAAAGCTTGTTAACAAACTAGAAGCCATATTTATGACTATATCTTCATGAAACTTGGTCAGAATGTTAATCTTGATGATCTTTAGGTCAAGTTCGAATCTGGGTCATGTAGGGTCAGAAACTAGTTCACTAGGTCAAATTAAAGGAAAAACTAGTTAACACTCTAGAGGCCAGATTTATGACCATACCTTACTGAAACTTGGTCAGAATGTTAATCTTGATGATCTTTAGGTCAATAGGTCAGGTGAGCGATACAGGGCCTTCATGGCCCTCTTGTTTCACTTTTCTTTACCAGAGTTATTGCGGGGCCTCCGTGGCCGAGTGGTTAAGGTCGCTGACTTCAGATCACTTGCCCTTCATCGATATGGGTTCGAGCCTCACTCGGGGCGTTGAATTCTTCATGTGAGGAAGCCATCCAGCTGGCTTACGGAAGGTTGGTGGTTCTAACCAGGTGCCCGCCCATGATGAAATAATGCACGGAGGGGCATCTGGGGTCTTCCTCCACCATCAGAGCTGGAGAGTTATTGCCCTTGACTTAGTAAAAAAATAAAAGTTTGTGCTGCATTTGCATGTATGTCTGCATGTATAAAACCATGTATAGTGACAGGAGTATGTGTGGGAGGCACCTACGTCCACTTCTAGTTTATTTTGATATATTATTTATGTCCTGTTGATTGCCCAATGCTGAATATAGTGCCACAAGCATTTAAACTTCGTACAAAAACACCACCTATCAGGTACAGTATTCGACCAATAGAAAAATTTCTAATTTACAATAGTATTGTTCAGCTGAAGAAACCAAATGGCAAGAATTTAAAACAGTTGAACAGACTTGATAACTAGGTGACCCCCAACCAACAGAAATAAAGGTTATCCTTTCCATTAAGAATTGCATGGACTAGTCCACAAGAGTCAGTATTTCGCATAGAGTTACATAAAGGTAACCTTTTAATGAGAATTACTTAATTGCTAATTATGCTTTTGTTGTAGGTATGGTATCCTGATAGATCCAGTACTTTGGATCAAGATATTCCTGAACCAGCCGTACAGTGTGGCAAACCTTGCACTTTTAGCTGGTAGGTTCATGTTAATTTGGAAACATAACACTTGTAATTAGTAAGCTGCTTTGGGATTGTATTAATTATCTTACCTGAATTGAAGGTTCAGGGTGAGCTATTAGTATAGGTGGATTTTCCATTGTGTGATGTCCATCATCCATCGTCTTTCACAATTTATATAAACATCTTCTCTCAAACTACTGGTAGGAAATACACCAAACTTGGTCTGTAGCATTTGACGAGGACACTTGGCTCGTCTTATGGGCTTCTAGAGCTAAAAATAGAGAAAAATCTTTAAATTACTCGAAAAACTGCAAATTTAGCCTTGTCCGCTCTCTAAGTCAAACAGTTTTCATCTGATCTTCACCGAACTTGCTGATAATGTTTGTGGGCATAATATCTCGGTCAAGTTCAATAACCAGCCAAATCGCCACAGACACTGTTGGATTATGGCCCTTGAATTACTCGAAAGACTGTGAATTTAGCCTTGTCCGCTCTCTAAGTTGAACAGTTTGCATCCGATCTTCACCAAACTTGCTGACAATGTTTATGGGCATAATATCTCAGCATAATTTGATAACCATCCAAATCGCCCCAGGCACTCTTGGATTATGGCCCTTGAATAATTTAGACAGGCGTATTTTGTGACAGTCCGGCACTCCCGTTTGACTTAGCAATTTTTGGTCAAGTTTTTGTTTGTAAGCTAGTATCTCAGTACCCACTTATGGGAATGGATTGAAACTGCACACATTTGTTTTGTGTGTTGATCTGATATGCAGTGCACAGTTTCCATAACTCTTCTTTGCATTTTTAGCTCAACTTTTCAAAGAAAATATAGAGCTGTTGCACTCGCCCCAGCATCGATGTCGCCGTTGGTTAAAGTTTTTGATAAAGTCTAATATCTCTGTTACTATCAGAGCTATTGACTTGAAACTTAAAATAGTAATTTACTATCACAGTCTTCACCAGGAGAAACAATCCCCATAACTCTGACTTGAATTTTGACAGATTTATGCCCCTTTTACTGGCAAAGCTCTAATTCAGAGTCATGCACTGAGAGAAGTCGAGCGTGCTGTTTTTCAGACAGCTCTTGTTACAAAAGTTACGCCCCTTTTTGTCGAGCCCACTTGCGTATGCGAAGACATAGTTGTCCAAATGTCTGTTCGGTGTATGTGCGTGAGTGTGTGCGTGCCCACGAAATGATGGTTAAGTGACTGCATAACGGTACTTTCTCTTTGATGTCATTCATTCCGTTCTGTTTATGTGACCTTTTTCTTTTTATGTGACTGTTAGAACAATAGAGAGAACAATGGGGGTGTCACATAAATACCGTTTCGTTAGAACTTCGTCTGTGCGTCTGTCTGGATTTGTTTGTCCGGACCATAACTTTGACATGCATGGAGCAATCTTGTTTATATTTGGTATGAATGTTAACCTCAGTGAGATGGATTGTCTTGCGCAAACCCCAGGTTCCTATCTGAAAGGTCAAGGTCACACTTACAGGTCAAAGGTCAAATTCAAAAATGACTTTGTCCGGAGCATTTCTGCTTCATGCATGGAGGGATTTTGATGTAACTTGGCACAATTGTTCACCATCATGAGATGGAGTGTCATGCGCAAGAACCAGGTCCCTAGGTCTAAGGTCAAGGTCACACTTAGAGGTCAAAAGTCAGATACAAGAATGACTTTGTCTGGAGCATTTCTTTTTGATGCATAGAGGGATTTTGATGTAACTTGGCACAATTGTTCATCATCTTGTGATGGAGTGTCTTGGGCAAGATCCTAGAATTACTTCCCTTTGTTGTTACTTGTAACTTTTTTATTACTGGTCGTAGGGAAAAATCAAGACCACTTTTCTGTAGTACAACATGCATGTTACATCCAATTTTCAAGTGTATTTTGACCTATCTCTACTGGTGCGGATTTTTGTGTGGACTTAGAATGATTTTAGATTTACATTCCTTTGTTGTTACTTTAAATAACTTATATTGTAACTTTTTGCAATCTCTTTTTTATTTGGCATAAATGTTTGCCTGAATGAGACAAGGAGTATCATGTACAGCTCCCAGTCCTTTTGACAGCTGGAGGGCTCGACATATTGCCCGTGGGCATCTAGTTTGACTTAGCAGTTTTTGGTTAAGTTTGTACGTAAGCTGGTGTCTCCACTAATGGGAATGGGTTGCCGTGTCTGTCTGTTAGTCTGTCTGTCTGTCACAAAGTTTGTTCATGCAACTCTTTCATCACCACTTGACTGATTTACACCAAACTTTACAAAGAGTGATGAGTTCCAAGCCTCATTTTTACATATCATCAGCATTTTCCGGTTTGATAATTTTGAACAGAGTTATGGCCCTTCATTCATCAAATTTTATGATAATTTTGGCCACTTTTCTTACATTATTGGACAGATTTCCACCAGACCTCACAGGAGTGATCAGTGCCGAGCCTCAATGTGCAGTTTATTGGCATGTTCTGTGAATAGTGAATTAGGTCAAGTTTGAATCTGGGTCATGTAGGGTCAAAAACTAGTTCACTAGGTCAAATCAAAGGAAAAGCTAGTGAACACTCTAGAGACCACATCTATACCATATCTTTATGAAACTTGGTTAGAATGTTAATCTTGATGATCTTAAAGTTAAGTTCCAATCTGGGTCAGGTGGGGTCAAAATCTAGGTCACCAAGTCAAATAAAATGTCAGGTTGTTAACAATGTAGAAGCCACATTTATGACTATATCTTCATGAAACTTAGTCAGAATGTTAATCTTGATGATCTTTAGGTCAGCTTTGAATCTGGGTCATGTGGGGTCAGAAACTAGGTCACTAGGTCAAATTAAAGGAAAAACTAATTAATACTCAGGAGGCCACGTTTATGACCATATCTTGATGAAACTTGATCAGAATGTTAATCTTGATGATCTTTAGGTCAGTAGGTCAGGTGAGCGATACAGGGCCTTCAAGGCTCTCTTGTTTACTTAGAAAATCCTGGTTCAAGTTTTGCGTGCAGGTTACTATCTCCAAAACTAATGCAGATATGGAATTGAAACTTTACATGTGTCTACGGGGTGATAAAACTAGGTGATAGCATCAAGTCCCATAATTCTGACATCCATTTTGTCCAAATTTAGCCCCCTTTTGGACTTAGAAAATCCTGGTTAAAGTACATATAGCTATCATTTAAAGGCATGTAGCTTTTAAACTTATTTTTAGCTCACCTGTCATATAGTGACAAGATGAGCTTTTGTGATTGCCCTTCGTCTGTTGTCCATCCATAATTTCTTATGAACACGATAGAGACCACATTTTGCAATGGATTTTTATCAAACTTGCACACAACTTGTATTGGCATAATATCTCAGTTCCTTTTGAAAACTGGTCAGATCCCATCATGGGTTCTAGAGTTATGGCCCCTTAAAGGGCAAAACTTTGCTATTTTGGCTTGGGAACATGATAGAGACCACATTTTGCTATCAGTTTTAATCAAACTTGCACATAACTTGTATTGGCATAATATCTTAGTCCCTTTTGAAAAGTGGCAAGATCCCTTCATGGGTTCCAGAGTTATGGCCCCGTTAAGGACCACAATGGAAATAAGAGTTTATTTTAACTCTTTTTATACGCCCGTTTGAAAAACGGGACGTATTATGGGAACGCCCCTGGCGGGCGGGTTGGCGGGCGGGCGGGCGGGCGGGCGGGCGGCGTCCACAGACCTTGTCCGGAGCATATCTTCTACATGCATGAAGGGATTTTGATGAAACTTGGCACAGTTGTTCACCATCATGAGACGGAGTGTCATGCGCAAGAACCAGGTCCCTAGGTCTAAGGTCAAGGTCACACTTGGAGGTCAAAGGTCAAATTCAAGAATGACTTTGTCCGGAGCATATCTTCTTCATGCATAGAGGGATTTTGATGAAAGTTGGCACAATTGTTCATCATCATGAGAAGGAGTGTCATGCGCAAGAACCAGGTCCCTAGGTCTAAGGTCAAGGTCACACTTAGAGGTCAAAGGATACAAGAATGAAAACTTTGTCCGGAGCATTTCTTCTTCATGCATAGAGGGATTTTGATATAACTTGGCACAAATGTTCACCACCATGAGGCGGAGTGTCATGCGCAAGAACCAGGTCTCTAGGTCTAAGGTCAAGGTCACACTTAGAGGTCAAAGGATACAAGAATGAAAACGTTGTCCGGAGCATTTCTTCTTCATGCATAGAGGGATTTTGATATAACTTGGCACAAATGTTCACCACCACAAGACGTAGTGTCATGCGCAAGAACCAGGTCCCTAGGTCTAAGGTCAAGGTCACACTTAGAGGCCAAAGGTCAGATACAAGAATGACTTTGTCCGAAGCATTTCTTCTTCATGCATGGAGGGATTTTGATGTAACTTGACACAATTATACACCATCATGAGACGAAGTGTCATGTGCAGTTCCCTTCTTTAGAATTAATTCCCTTTGTTGTTACTATAAATAGCTTATATTGTAACTTTTTCATTACTAGTCGTAGGGAAAAATCGAGACCACTTTTCTGTAGTACAACATGCATGCTACATCCAATTTTGAGGTGTATTTTGACCAGTCTCTACCTGGTAAAGATTTTTGTGTGGACTTACAATTTTTTTTTTGATTTTTTTTTTTTTTTTTTTTTTTTTTTTTTTTTTTAAGATTAACTTCCCTTAGTTGTTACTATAAATAACTTATATTGTAACTTTTTTATAATTGACCGTAGGGAAAAACCAAGACCACTTTTCTGTGGTACAACATAGATGTTACTTTCCAATTTTAGGTGTATTTTAAGGTATCTCTACCTGGTAAGGAGTTTTTTTGTGGACTTAGAAAAACAAAACACTTAGTTATTACTAAACAACCACAAAATTAAAATTCCATTTGCAAATACAGGTGCTAGAGTAAAGAAATTTGCTGTGACAGGCGTATATTGTGACATTCTTGCACTCTTGTTTATTTTATCCTTGACATATAATGTTGATTGACATGGCTATATTAATTCATATATTGTTATCCCCCGACGAAAGTCGGAGGGATATAGTTTTGGCGTTGTCCGTCCGTCTGTCCTTCCGTCCGTCTTTCCATCCGTCCTTCCGTCCGTCAGGAGCCATATCTAGGAAATGGTTGGGAGTATTTATTTAAAACTTCATATACGTGTTCACCACTATGAGTTCTTGCGGCCCGTCAAGTTTCAGTCAGATTGCCCAAGTAACACCAGAGTTATGGCCCTTAGAAGTTTCTAGTGTTAACTATATAGGGTACTGTAAATATGGCAATTTCTGCATCATAACTTTTGATATATTTGACCTAGAACTATGAAACTTAAACAGAATTTAGATCACCATAATGTGGTTGTGCACAGACAATTTTGTATGGATTTCTTTTGTAACTTCAGAGTTATTGCCCTTTAATTGTCTAAATATCCACATATTTGTACATAACAAACTTACCATTTGGCAGAATTTCATTAAATTTCTTTCATTCTTTTCTGTGAACATTTATTATAAACATGTGAAGTTGTGTACCCACACCTGGTCACCCCTTTACCTTGCTCACACACCTCCCCCCCCCACCTCACCAAAAAAAAAAAAAATCATTCCTTATTTTAGATTTTTTTCAAACAAACTTCATATACATGTTCACCACTATGAGGATATGGGGCTCATCAAGTTTCAGACAGATTGCCCAAGTAACACCAGAGTTATGGCCCTTAGAAGTTTCTAGTGTTAACTACATAGGGTACAATAGATCTATAGATATGGCAATTTCTGCATCATAACTTTTGATATATTTGACCTAGAACTATGGAACTTTAACAGAATTTAGAGCACTATAATGTGGTTGTGCACAGACAATTTTGTACGGATTTCTTTTGTAACTTCAGAGTTATTGCCCTTTAATTGTCTAAAAATCCACATATTTGTACATAACAAACTTACCATTTGGCAGAATTTCATTAAATTTCTTTCATTCTTTTCTGTGAACATTCATTATAAACATGTGAAGATGCGCACCCACACCTGGTCACCCACTTGCCTTGGTCACACCCCCTCCCTCTCCCAACCCCCCTCCCCCCCCACCCAAAATTTTTTTTTTATTTTTCATTTCTTATTTTAGATTTTTTTCAAACCTTCCAAGTTGTACCATTCCCCCACCTCACTTCTCCACCCAGTCATGCCCACCACTGATCATGCATCCTCTGCCCCCCACCCAACTTCACCCTTTTACCCTTTTTTATTTTTTTCATTTTTAATTTTCAATCAATATTTATAATCAGCATGTGAAATTTTGTTTCCTGTCCCATTCCCCTGCACCCCCACCCCCTAAAAAAATAAATATATACATATAGATATATATATATATTTCCATTCCTTTTTTTTTTTTTTAAATGTTCAAACCTTCAACATGTTAAGTTGTGACTGCACAAACCTTGCCCTCAGCCATGTTCAAGATATCTTACCTGTGTTCTCTTAAGGACATCTGTTCTTTTAAGTTCATATGTACATGTTAAACAGCAACACCTGGTGCCAAACCACTCAGAGACAATATTTCGTTCCAGTTAAACTTCAAGCTCACATTTCAATTAACTGCATTTTAATTTTAATTTGCCATTCCTCACCACAAACCCTTTCGGCGGGGGATACCAGTTCATTGAATGTGCTTGTTATTTAATATTTTTGACATAGACTCGGGCTATTGTGCAATATCTTCATCCACCATTAGAGTCATTAAACACTCCAGTGACAGCTCCAGTTTCCTCAGATAAGCCCAGTTTCACTATCCAGCATCGAAATAGTCGGGCGCGCTGTCTCCTGTGACAGCTCTTGTTTACTCTCTGGTCCGTAACTCATCAATGAAAGGATTTTAAAATTACTTGGCACAAATGTTCCCTATATTGTCATGCACTATAGCCAGACCCCTAGCTAAAAGACCATGGTCTCACTTGGAGGTTAGTATTAGAGCTTTAAGATTTATTATGCTCCCTTTGACGAGGGTGGGGTATATATTTTGTTTGCAGATGTTGGTCGGTCATTATGTCACTGCAGGGCTTTTTTTTTACTAAGAAAGTGACATATAAGAAAACTACAGTTCGTTAAATACAACCCGCTGAATTTACTACTTTTCGCTTCTTTCAATTTCTCTTTACTGGTCATTAAATTCTTACACCGCCATTTTTACCTAGCATGCGATAGGAACATGCCGATTTCAATAGAATGTAAAGTGATACATACTGAAATGCGGTAGGGTAAAAGTAAGCACGTTGCTGCCGAGAAAATGCACTAGGAAAGGAAAAAAAGATCAGTACTATTTATATTGGACTACTTGTGACTAGACCTGTGGAGGCTTACATTCTATTTGGTAGTGATCAGCCTACATATATATATTTCCATTCCTTTTTTTTTTTTTTTTAAATGTTCAGACCTTCAACATGTTAAGTTGTGACTGCACAAACCTTGCCCTCAGCCATGTTCAAGATATCTTACCTGTGTTCTCTTAAGGACATCTGTTCTTTTAAGTTCATATGTACATGTTAAACAGCAACACCTGGTGCCAAACCACTCAGAGACAATATTTCGTTCCAGTTAAACTTCAAGCTCACATTTCAATTAACTGCATTTAATTTTAAAAGCTAAGCTTATTACAGTAAGCATATCCCATTCAAAATAAATTCTTTAGTCAGGATCAAAGTATCATACATTTATTATGTACTCTTTAATTAAACATTTGTTTTCTGTTAAATTGATTTTGACTAATGAAATTATTTGCTTCTTATTAACATCCTTAACTTTTTGCCGGATATATCTTTTTGCCATTCCTCACCACAAACCTTTTCGGCGGGGGATACCAGTTCATCGAATTTGCTTGTTTATATCACATTTGCCATGTAATTGGACATTTTATGTTGAAATTAATCTATTATAATCTAAAGGGCCAAAATTTGCTATTTTGGCTTTTGCAGCGATATAGTTACTTCGTTTATAGTTTGATTTGATACAAACTTGCAAGATACCTTAAACCACAATAGATCTTGGATTCCATGATAAATCCATCAGATCCAATCATAGGTTCCGTGGGGTTATGGCCCCTAATTGACCCCTTAGAGAGCCAAAATTTGTTAATTTTTACTTTATGAACACGATAGAAGTGACATTTTGCATTTAAATTTAACCACACTTACACACAGCTTAAGTCACTATAAGATCTTGGTTCCCTTTTGAAAACTGGCTTGATTCCATCACTTGTTCTAAAGTTACTGCCGCTGAAAGGGACAAAATTTTCATTTGTGCTTTGATTTGATACAAACTTGCACAGAATGTTTATCTTGATGATCTTTGAAACTGGGTCATGTAGGGTCAAAAACTAGGTCAGCAGGTCAAATTAAAGGAAAAGCTTGTTAACACCCTAGAGGCAACATTTATGACCCTATCTTCATGAAACTTAGTCAGAATGTTATTTTGCTGATTCTTATGCCAAGTTAAAAACTGGGTCATATGGGGTCAAAAACTAGGTCACCTGGTCAAATAAAGGAAAAGCTTCTTAACACTCTTGAGGCCACATTTATGACTCTATTTTCATGAAACTTGGTCAGAATGTTTACCTTGATGATTCCTAGGCAATGTTTGAAACAGGGTCATGTGGGGTCAAAAACTAGGTCACCACTCAAAGGAAAAGCTTATAAACACTCTAGAAGCCATGTTTATGGCCCTATCATCATGAAACTTGGTCAGAATGTTTATCTTGATGATTCCAAGGCCAAGTTTAACAGGTTAGTGATATAGGGTCATCATGACCTTCTTGTTCTTTTTCTAGGCCAATAACCAACCTTACTTTGTCAAGTCCCATAACTCTGACATATATTTTAGCCAAATTATGCCCCCATTTGGACTTGTAAAATCTTGGTTAAAGTGTTGCATGCAAGTACATATAACTATTACTTCAAGGCATATAGCTTTGAGACTTAATTTTTAGCTCACCTGTCACGTAAGCTTTTGTGATCACCCTTAGTACATCTTCCGTCCGTCTGTTGCCCGTCCGTCCATCCACAATTTCTTGTGAACACGATTGATACTACATTTTGCAATTGATTTTAATCAAACTTGCACACAACTTGTATTGGCATAACGTCTCGGTTCCTTTTAAAAAAAATAGCCAGATCCCATCTGGTTTCCAGAGTTCTGGTCAATAATAATGGGCCAAAATTTGCTATTTTGGCTTTTGCAGCCATATAGAAATTTCATTCATGGTTTGATTAGATACAGTCTTGCAAAATATCTTTAACAATAATAGCTCTTCGATTCCATGATGAATCCATTAGATCCAATCATAGGTTCTAGAGTTAAGGTCCCTGATTGACCCCTGAAAGGGCCAAAATTTGTTAATTTTTAATTTGTTAACATGATAGAAGTGACATTTTACATTCGATTTTAACCACACTTATACACAACTTAAGTCACAGTAAAATCTCGGTTCCTTTCGAAAACTTGCTAGATTCCATCATGGGTTCTAAAGTTACTGCCCTTTAAAGGGGCAAAATTTCCATTTTGGCCCTTTCAGCCATATAGAGGTTTCATTTATGCTTTGATTTTATACAAACTTGCATAGAATGGTTCTCTTGATGATCTGCAGGCCAGATTTGAAACTGGGTCATGTGGGGTCAAAAATTAGGTCAGCAGGTCAAATCAAAGGGAATGCTTGTTAACACCCTAGAGGCCACATTTATGACCCTATCTCCATGAAACTTGGTCAGACTGTTTATCTTGATGATTTTTATGCCAAGTTCCAAACTGGGTCATGTAGGATCAAAAACTAGGTCACCTGGCCAAATCAGAGGAGAAGCTTGTTAACACTCCTGAAGCCACATTTATGACTATCTTCATGAAACTTGGTCAGAATGTTTATCCTGATGATTCAAAGGCCAAGCTTGTTAACACTCTTGAGGCCACATTTATGGTTCTATCTTCATGAATCTTAGTCAGAATGTTTATCTTGATGATTCCAAGGCCAAGTTTAACAGGTGAGCGATATAGGGTCATCATGCCTCTCTTGTTCTTTTTCTAGGTCAATTTACAACCTCAGTTGGTCAAGTCCCATAACTCTGACTGTATTTTGGGCAAATTATGCCCCCTTTTGGACGTAAAAAATCCTGGTTAGTGTTGCATGCAAGTTACTGTCTCCAAAACTAATGCAGACATTGAACTGAAACTTCACATGTGTCTGGGATTATAAAACTATGTGATAGCATCAAGTCCCATAACTCTGACATGCATTTTGGCAAAATTATGCCCCTTTTTGAACTTAGAAAATCCTGCTTTAAGTTTTGCGTGGAAGTTACTATCTTCAAAAATAATGCATATACTAGATTGAAACTATATAGATATTTTAATATTTAGGGTAATATTCTTGCTTCTGGGACAACAATTCGAACAGTCGAGCATTGGCTGTGTTACGGAGAGCTCTTGTCCAACAAGAGTTATGGCCCTTTATTTGTCAAATTTTATGATGTTTTAGCCACTTCTCTTATATAATAGGGTGGATTTCCACCAAACCTTACAGGAGTGATTAGTGCCAAGTCCTATTTTACTTGCTGCATACAATAAGGCTGGATTTCACCAAACCTCATAAGTGATTTGTGTGGAATGTAGTTGTGTTATCATCATGTTCTGATTAATGATTTCCAGCTTAGTTATGAGCCTTGATTTGTCAAGTTTTGGATTTGTGCTATTTCTACCATACCACTGATTGGAATTTCACCAAACTTCACAGAAATTACTACTGCCAAGCCTGATTGTGTATGTTGTTGTTAATGGTATGGTTCAGTGATTATTACCTGGAGTTATGGCCCTTAATTTATGGCATTTTACAATTTTTGCAAGTAGTGGGAAACATACAGCCTTTAGTTCAGCATGTAAAGTTGTGTACCTAGGATTTTGTTAGTCAGAAATATGCGTAAAAGGGCCTTTAAGTTTGTGCCACACGAATCTTAAATTTTATTTGACCTTGGGTCAAGAAGCGTAACAGAATATTATTCAGCATGTGAATTTGTACACCTGGGGTTTTGTAAGTGATTTCTATCGTTGAGGCCAAAGTTATGGCCCGTGATTAAGTAATAGATATGCATGAAGGGCATACAAATTAGTGTCGCGTTTATCGCAAAATGTATTTGATGTATAGTCATAAATTACTAATAGGTAAAAGGTTCTTATTTAACGTGGGACTAGTCAACGAAAGTCCTCACTTGGAATGGATGGAACAGTGTATTTCCAGCCGAGCCCATGGCAGGCATCATATTTACCTTCCAAGTGTTTATTCTAGTCTGATACTGCTGGAAACAGTACCAGTAAATCACCCAGCACTGAACATTAGTTGGGATATCTGCTGCAATCGAGAATCAAACCTTGAACCTGCCTACTACTGTGCCACTTACTCCCAAGTGCTCCATTTGAACAAATTTGAGAGATGTCCTTACCATGATGCTTCAGACCAATTTTGATGAAGGTCCATCCACTACTTAAACTGACTAGGGGATTGTTATATAGCATGTGAAGTGATGCACCTGTTGTTATGTTTGGGATTACACTCAGCTGGACTACTAGAGTTATGAACCTTCACTTGGTCATGATGACCCTGGATCGCTCACCTGAGTAATATGAGCTACATGTTTCAAATGTCAAACTGACGAAAGTAGGTCAGTAGGTCACAGACATAGTCACTGAAAGTCAGTTTTAAGATCGGAGTGCAAAATTGTATATATCATTCAAAGTTCAAGGCTGTATCTTAAAAAACAAGAAAGTAGGTCAGTAGATCAAGGTCACAGTCAAGTGACCCCTTATTACTTTGGGCCATCAGGTAATTATAATTAAACAGCCTAGGAAATATGATCAGATAATTTTTGAAGTATTTTTTCCCTATATAACTCATATAAAAACTAAGTGACCCTTGGGGGCCTCCTTTCACACAGGGGCATAATTTGAACAGTCTTGTTAGAGAGCCTCTAGGAAATGCTACATACCAAGTATCAAAAGCCTAGGCCTTGAACTTTCAGTCAAGAAGATTATTTAACGTTTTTTTATATGCAACTCTCTGTAAAACTTGGGACCCCCAGGGCAGTACCTCTTTTTACCTAGAGGCATGATTTGAACAATCTTGGTAGAAGACCACTAGGCAATGCAACATACCAAATATCAAAAGCCTAGGTCTTGCAGTTTCAGACAAGAAGATTTAAAAAAAAATTCCTACATAAGTCTATGTAAAATTTGGGACCCCCGGGTGGGGCCTCTTTTTACCCCAAGGGCATAATTTGAACAATTTTGGTAGAGGACCACAAGGCAATGTTATATATCAAATGTCAAAGGCCTAGGTCTTGTGGTTTCAGACAAGAAGATTTTTAAAGTTTTTTTCCTATATTAGTCTATGTAAAACTTGGAACCCCCAGGATATGGTCTCTTTTCAGTCCAGGGGCATAATTTGAACAATTTTGGTAGAGAACCACAAGGCAATGCTACATAACAAATATCAAAGGTCTAGGTCTTATGGTTTCAGACAAGATTTTTTAAGTTTTTTCCTATATAAATCTATGTAAGACTTGGGAACCCGAGGCAGGGCCTCTTTTCACCCCAGGGCCATAATTTGAACAGTCATTATAGAGGACCATTAGATGATGTCACATGCTAAATATTGAGGCTCTACACCTTGTGGTTCTGGACAAGAAGATTTTCAAAATTTTACCTATATAAGTTTATGTAAACCATGTGACCCCCAGGACGGAGCCATATTTGACCCTAGGGGGATAATTTGAACAGTCTTGGTAGAAGACCACTAGATGATGCTACATATCAAATATAAAAGCCCTATGACCTGTGGTTTTGGACAAGAAGATTTTTACTATATAAGTCTATGTAAACCATGTGACCCCCAGGGTGGAGCCATATTTGACCCTAGGGGTATAATTGAACAATCTTGGTAGAGTACCACTAGATAATGCTACATACCAAATATAAAAGCCATATGACCTGTGGTTTTGGATTTTGTATCCCCCCCCCCCCCCCCCCCCCCCCACTCCATGAGTGGTGGGGGCATATAGGTTTGGTCTTGTCCATGCGTTCATCCATCCGAAGTTCAAGTTCGTGACTCGCCTAGCTTAAAAAGTGTTTGATATAAATTGATGAAGCCTTGCATGAGTCTTAATCATGATATGAACTTGCGCACCCCCTATTTGTACCCCCACCCCCCGACAACAAAGTTGTAAGTGGGGGTATACTGGTTTCAGGTTGTCTGTCTGTCCGTCTGGCCGTCTGTCCGTAGATGCAATCTTGTGCGCACCATCTCTCCTTATCCCCTTGACAGAATTTAATGAAACTTCACACAAGTGATCAGTACCAACAGTAGTTGTGCATGGGGCATGTTAGGTTCTTTTAGAAAAAAAATTTGCAGAGTTATGGGACTTTGTTTTTTTGTTACTATACTATATACATAGACACAATCTTGTGCGCACCATCTCTCCTCATCCCCTTGACACAGTTTAATGAAACTTCACACAAGTGATCAGTACCAACAGTAGTTGTGCATGGGGCATGTTAGGTTCTTTTAGAAAAAAAATTTGCAGAGTTATGGGACTTTGTTTTTTTGTTACTATACTATATACATAGACACAATCTTGTGCGCACCATCTCTCCTCATCCCCTTGACACAATTTAATGAAACTTCACACAAGTGATCAGTAACAACAGTAGGACTTTGTTTTTTTGTTACTATACTATATACATAGACACAATCTTGTGCGCACCATCTCTCCTCATCCCCTTGACACATTTTAATGAAACTTCACACAAGTGATCAGTAACAACAGTAGTTGTGCATTGGGCATGTTAGGTTCTTTCAGCGACAAAAATTGCAGAGTTATGGGACTTTGTTTCTTGTTAACATACTATGTACATACAGTCTGCATATGCAATCTTGTGCGTGCCTAATCTACCAAACCCTTACACACAGTTTAATGAAACTTCACACAAGTGATCAGTACCAACCCTAGTTGTGCATGGTGCATGTTACATTCTTTTAGATAAATATTCTGCATAGTTATGAGACTTTGTTTTTTGTTACTATACTGTATACATACAGTCTATATACATACAGTCCACATAATTATGCAATCTTGTGTGCGTCAAATTGCAATGTACTGTGTCAGTGCATGCGGGGGGTACATTCATCACCTTTAGTGATAGCTCTAGTTTTCATCTGGTTCCGCCTCCTATTTTCTGATTATGGCCCCTGAAATAGTCAAAAATGCACATTTTACCTTGTGATGCGCCTAGCTCAAAAAGTATTTGATATAAATGGATGAAACCTTGCAAGAGTCTTTATTATGATATGAACTTGCACACCTCCTATTTTTCGTCTGGCTCTGCCCCCTATTTTCAGAGTAATGGCCCCTGAAATAGTCAGAAATGCACATTTTCACCTTGTGACACGCCTAGCTCAAAAAGTATTTGATATAGATTCATGAAGCCTTGCATGAGTCCTAATCATTATATGAACTTGTGCACCTCCTATTTTCATGCCCCCGGCATCTACTGATGCGGGAGGCATATAGTGATCGTCCTGTCCGTCCGTCCGTTCGTTTGTCCATTCGTCTGTCTGTACGAGGTTAACCAAATGGGACCGTTTCGTCTAGCATCAATACCCCTTGCTAGAATGACTTGATACCAATGCATATGTAACCTGTGAACAATCCTCATCTTCAGACATCACCTGACCTCAGTTTGACCTTTACCTTGACCTCATTTTGGAAATAGGTTGCTTCATATGGGCCATCTCTTAGTTAACCAAATGGGACCGTTTCGTCTTGCATTAATACCGCTTACAAGAATGAATTGATACTAATAAAGAATGTAACATGTGACCATTCCTCATCTTCAAACATCACTTGACCTCAGTTTGACTTTGACCTCGTTTTGGACTTAGGTTGCTTCGTATCGACAAGGATGCCACTGGGGGCATCAAGCGTTTATTGAACGCAGCTCCTTCTTCATTTTGGTCCGCCCCCTGTTTTCTGAGTTATAGCCCCTGAAATAGTCAAAAATGCACATTTTCACCTTGTGACGCGCCTAGCTCAAAAAGTATTTGATATAAATTGATGAAACCTTGCATGAGTCTTTATTATGATATGAACTTGCGCACCTTCTATTTTTTCATTTTGGTCAGCCCCCCTGTTTTTAGAGTTATGGCCCCTGAAATAGTCAAAAATGCACATTTTCACCTTGTGATGCACCTAGCTCAAAAAGTATTTAATGTAAATGGTTGAAAACTTGCATAAGTCTTTATCATGATATAAACTTGCACACCTCTTATTTTTTGGCTGGCTCCACTCCCTATTTTTAAAGTTACGGCCCCTGAAATAGTAAAAAAATGCACATTTTCACCTAATTATGTGCCTAGCTCAAAAAGAATATGATGTAAATTCATGAAACCTTGCTTGAGTCTTTATCATGATGTGTCCTTGCACATTTGGCATTCTTCCTGAGAATCTTTGCATTTATTACAGAGTTATGGCCCTTGAAATAGCCAAAATAGTGGATTTTTTGTTGTGATGCTCGTAGCTCAAAAAGTATATGGCCTAGAATAATGAATCCTTTCCATAAAATGTTTGTTGAGGCTATACCCCATTAAGACTGCAAACATTTGAATTATTTCCCCTTATTTGTGACAAATGTACCAGTGGGGGGCACACCCTGTATCCTACAGATATATTCTAGTTCCTGTATAAGTCTTATGTAAACCATGTGATCCCCCAGGGCGGAGCCATATTTGACCCTAGGGGAATAATTTGAACAATCTTGGTAGAGGCCCACTAGATAATGCTACATACCAAATATAAAAGCCCTATGACCTGTGGTTTTAGACAGGAAATTTTGTTAAGTTTTTCCTTGCGGTTGCCATGGCAACCAGAGTTCTGCTTGGAATTCAATTCTTCGAACAATTTTGAAAGGGGGCCACGCAAGAATCATTCCTGTGAAGTTTGGTGTAATTCTGCCCTGTGGTTTTGAAGAAGAAGATTTGTTTAGAAATTGTTGACAGACTCATGACTCATAACGAAAGACGGACATTGAGCAGTCAGAAAAGCTCACCATGAGCCTTTGGCTCAGGTGAGCTTAAAATACACATAAATGCTTAAAAGTTTGTGTTGCATTTATATTAAAATGTATTTTACATAGAGTCATGAAACCATGTACATTGATAGGAAGTAGGGGCACATGTATCCTATAGATACACTTCTAGTTTGTAATTGTTTTTGAACTATATAAGGAGTATTTTGTATTTTTCAGCTGCAAATGTTTTCATACTGATAATGTATTATACAGAGAAAGCCATGTGTGTGGTAAGTATACAGTAGTCATAACGTTTAAGGCATATGTTGTTACAGAATGATATTGATAGTGTTAAAATTATATACTTCTTGAATGGCTTGCCAGTCAATAGTCAAAAGCTATGTTTTGACTATTGACCGGTAAGCCATTCAGTAAGTGTTTAATATGACATCAGAAATATTTCATATTTTTAGCTCGACTATTCAAAGAATAGTCTAGCTATTCTACTCACCCTGGCGTCGGTGTCACACCTTGGTTAAAATTTTGCATGCAAGTATATGTGGCTATCATTTAAAGACATATAGTTTTGAAACTCTGTTTAACTCTGACATGTATTTTGGCCAAGTTATGCCCCCTTTTGGACTCAGGGTTCATCCTACAAGGCAATTAGAGCGATATCGTCGCTGTAAAGTTGGCCACTTCGCCTAATTATTGCCTCACATAACTCTGACATGTATTTTGGGCAAAGTATGCGCCCTTTTGGACTAAGAAAATTCTGGTTAAAGTTTTACATGCAAGTTCCTATCTCCAAAACTGATGCAGATATTGAATTGAAACTTCACATGACTTTTTTTTGTGTCTTCGGGTTATGAAACTAGTTGAAAGCATCAAGTCCCATAACTCTGACATACAATTTGGCCCAATTATGCCCTCTTTTGGACTTAGAAAATTCTGTTTAAAGTTTTGCATGCAAGTCACTATCTGCACCAAAACTAATGCAGATATTGAAATGAAACTTCACATGTGTCTTCGGGGTTATAAAACTAGTTGATAACATCAAGTCCAATAACTCTGACTTGAATTTTGGCCAAATTATATCCCCTTTTTGACTTAAAATAAAGTTTTGCATGCAAGTACATATAGCTATTACTTAAAGGCATATAGATGTGAAATTTCTTTTTAGCTCCACTATTTGGAGAATTGGGGGGGCTATACTACATGCCCCAGCGTCGGCGTCAGCGTCTGCATGACCCTTCTTGGTTAAAGTTTTTCGGCAACCTGTGTTTTTCTGTCATATCTATTGCTTATATCTTACTGTAACTTCACATAAACATTGTCCAGTATACAAACAAAGTATGTGTAGGGGCTGAGCCAATTATACCCAAGGTCAAGGTTACCAAGGTGTTATACTTAGGTTATTGTGCCCCCTATGAATGGTGAGGGCATATAGATTTGCTCTTGTCCGTGCGTCGGTTCAAAGTTTGTGACGTGACTAGCTCAAAAAATATTTGGTATAAATTGATGAAACCTTGCATGAATCAATCTTTATCATGATATGAACTTGCGCACCTCCTATTTTTCGTTTGGCTTCGCCCATAATTTTAGAGT
This sequence comes from Mercenaria mercenaria, assembly GCF_021730395.1. Classification (NCBI taxonomy): domain Eukaryota; kingdom Metazoa; phylum Mollusca; class Bivalvia; order Venerida; family Veneridae; genus Mercenaria; species Mercenaria mercenaria. The sequence continues at coordinate 13,777 of NW_026463087.1, read as the reverse complement.
TATGGCCCCTGAAATAGTAAAAAATGCACTTTTTCACCTTGTGACACCCCTAGCTCAAAAAGTATTTGATAATATTCATGAAACCTTGCATGAGTCTTAATCATAATAATATGATTAAGATTCACATTCTAGTTTTTAAGGTTAAAGTTTTTCGGCAACCTCTGTTTTTTGTCATATCTTTGTTACTAATGCTTATATCTTACTGTAACTTGACATAAACATTGTCCAGCATACACACAAAGTATGTATGGGGACTGGGCCCATTATACCCAAGGTCAAGGTCACCAAGGTCTTATACTTAGGTTATTTTTTAGGTTAAAGTTTTTCGGCAACCTTTGTTTTTCTGTCATATCTTTGTTACTTTTGCTTATATCATACTGTAAGTTCACATAAACATTGTCCAGCATACAAACAAAATATGTGTAGGGGCTGAGCCCATTATACCCAAGGTCAAGGTCAACAAGTTGTTATACTTGGAATTATTTTCATGTTAATTTTTTTTCGAAAGCTTCATTTATAGACATACCTTTGGTACTTTAAAAGATAATGACTTGAAATTAAAAGTATTTGTTTATAATCATCTGCATCATCACAGTGTGGCTACATACCCTATAACTCAAATTGTGTTTTTGACAGAATTATGCCCCTTTTTTATGCCCCCGAAGGGAGGCATATAGTTTTTGAACCATCTGTCAGTCTGTCAATCTGTTGGTCTGTCAGTCTGTCCACATTTTTTGTGTCCGGTCCATATCTTTGTCATTGATGGATGGATTTTCAAATAAGTTGGCATGAATGTGTACCACAGTAAGATGACGTGTCGCGCGCAAGACCCAGGTCCGTAGCTCAAAGGTCAAGGTCACACTTAGACGTTAAAGGATAGTTCATTGATTGGCGTGTCCGGTCCATATCTTTGTCATCCATGGATGGATTTTCAGATAACTTGGCATGAATGTGTACCACAGTAAGGCGACTTTTCGCGCGCAAGACACAGGTCCGTAGCTCAAAGGTCAAGGTCACACTTAGACGTTAAAGGATAGTGCATTGATGGGCGTGTCCGGTCCATATCTTTGTCATCCATGGATGGATTTTCAAATAACTTGGCATGAATGTGTACCACAGTAAGACGACGTGTCGCACGCAAGACCCAGGTATGTAGCTCAAAGGTCAAGGTCACACTTAGACGTTAAAGGATAGTGCATTGATGGGCGTGTCCGGTCCATATCTTTGTCATCCATGGATGGATTATCAAATAACTTGGCATGAATGTGTACCACAGTAAGACGACATGTCGCGCGCAAGACCCAGGTCCGTAGCTCAAAGGTCAAGGTCACACTTAGACATTAAAGGATAGTGCATTGATGGGCGTGTCCGGTCCATATCTTTGTCATCCATGGATGGATTTTCAAATAACTTGGCATGAATGTGTCCACAGTAAGACGACATGTCGCGCGCAAGACCCAGGTCCGTAGCTCAAAGGTCAAGGTCACACTTAGACGTTAAAGGTCATTTTTCATGAAAGTGCATTGATGGGAGTGTCCGGTCCATATCTTTGTCATTCATGCATGGATTTTAAAATAACTACGCATGAATGTGTGGCACAGTAAGATGACGTGTCGCGCGCAAGACCCAGCTCCATAGGTCAAAGGTCCTAAACTCTAACATCGGCCATAACTATTCATTCAAAGTGCCATTGGGGGCATGTGTCATCCTATGGAGACAGATCTTGTTACTTAAACTTTTTTGCAATCTTCGCTTTCCGGATACTACTTTAATGCAATGTAAGATAAAGACTTGAAACTTAAAATGTATCTTTATCATCATCATCTGCATGTGTGGTAACAATCCCCATAACTCTGATTTGTATTTTTGACCGAATTATGCCCCTTTTATACTTAAATTTTTTACAAACTTTGTTTTCTGACATAACTTTGGTACTATATAAGATAATGCCTTGAAACTCAAAATATATCTTTATCATCATCATCTGCATGTGTTGTAACAATCCTAATAACTCAAATTTGTGTATTTGATGGAATTATGCCCCTTGGTGTATCTTCCTTTAAAAGACATATATTCATTTTACTGTCAAATCCCTGAATAGTGGAGCGCGCTGTCTTATGGACAACTCTTGTTTCTTTTTCTAGATCAATTACCAACCTCACTTGGTCAAGTCCCTAACTCTAACATGTATTTTGGGCAAATTGTGCTCCCATTTGGACTTAGAAAATTCTGGTTAAAGTTTCGCGTCTACAAAACAAATGCTGATATTAAATTGAAACTTCACGTGTGTCTTCGGGGTTATAAAACTAGTTGATTGCATAAAGTCTCGTAACTCTGACTTGTATTTTGGGCAAATTATGCCCCCTTTTGCACTTAGAAAACTTCTGGTTAAAGTTTTGGTTGATACTCTATTGATATTTTAACATTAGATTAATATTCCTGCTTCTGTAACGATTCAAATAGTCAAGCACTGGCTGTCTTACAGACAGCTCTTGTTTAGCTAAGTATAGGCAGATGGCCCGGCATCTGTCGTCTGTCGTCTTGTTGTCAACAATTGACTTAAACATCTTCTCCTTCGAAACTACTGGTTGGAATTTTGGAATTACACCAAACTTAGTCTGTAGTATCCTGGCAAACCTTTTAAACAACTTCTCATGAAACACTTGATTGATTGTCATCAAAATTGGTCTGTAGCATCGTTGTAAGGTTCTGTCTCAAATTTGTTCAAATGGGGGGGGGGGGGGGTATTTGAGCCCTTTCAGCAGCAGCAAGAGCTAAAAATTTAAAAAAAAAAAAAATTCTTCTCAAGAACCACTGGGTGGATCTTCATAAAAAGTTGGTCTGTAGCATCATGGTAAGGTCATCTCTGGGATTTATTCAAACAGGGCACTTGGCCTATTTTAGGGGCTGCTGTAGCTAAAAGTAGAAATACCTAACAACTTTTTTCATGAACCACTTGATGGATCTTCATCAGATTTAATCTGTAGCATCATTGTAAGGTCCTGTCTCAAACTTGTTCAGATGAGTGCATTTGAATCCTTTTAGGAGCAGTAAGTGCTAAAAATAAAAGTACCTTTAAAGAACTTCTTCTTAAGAACTGTTGGATGGACCTTCATCAAAATTGGCCAGTAGCATCATGGTAAGGTTATCTCGTAATTTTGATTCAGTGAAAAACATGGCCCCAAGGGGTTTTGCTTATTTTCCCTATATGCCTATATAGAACTTTGAAAATCTTTTTGTCAGAAACTGCTGGTCCATTTTCAAAATAATTTTACACAAATTTTTCTTGGGTGACCCTCTACCAAATTCCTTCAAATAAATTTGATTCATTGAAAAAGTGGCTGCCTGGGGGTGGGCCTCATTTTACCATATGACTATACAGAAAACTTCTTGTATGAAACTACTGGCCAGATTTGAAAATAATTTTATTTGAAGTAACTTTATGAAAATTTCAACTATATTTTCTCATAATTCTTTTGGTTGATCTTGATTATGATTTTTTGACCTTCTTGTCCTTAAGTGCAATGATAACAGGTGAGAGATATAGGGCCATTATGGTCCTCTTGTTTAAGATATTAGCATAAAATTTAGACCACTTTTACAGTTTTGAATATACATCTCAAAACTGACTTTCAGTGAGCTTGATTTTGACCTACTGATCTGCTATCTTCCTTTTAAGGTACAGCATTGAAATTTGGAGATCTTATACAGTTTTGCGCAACATTTTTTGTGCATCTTTGTACATTTTCTCCCTGTACAATATACAAAATTAATGCAATGTATCATGTTTTCAATACTTCTGTCCCTCTGACAATAAGCTGCTGTTAGGGGGTATTCATCACTATTAGTGATACTACTGTTTGCAGATCAAATTGCCCTTTCACCTTTTTTAAAATCGATAGAACGGCGATGCTGAAGCTATTTTTGGACCTCGTCTATACAGATAACTCCGCCCTTTCATTAAACTTTTTTCCAATACGAGGTAAGATCAATTTATGCATACACTGAATGAACTTGTTTACGTTGGCCACATGACCGAGAATTTTTCAAGATAAAAGGTTGATTTATGGTTGTTTAACTGAAAAGTAAAAGATATAATAATGGTCATTTAAATCTTAAATGAATGCACACTACACCAGGGACATAAATTATGTCACTGACTACATTTAGGTCGCGTGGATGTGAAAATAAAAACAGAACCCTCTAATATATTATAGGCATTGTCCTGCCTAAATTTCAGATAATGTATCTCATATAACGCGATTGACCCGTGGTCGATGTAACCTATCATTGATTGAAAGTCTTTAGTTGAAAAAGTCTGGTAATTTCTTATGGAATATGTGAGTCTAGAAATGGTTCCCAAGAACGAAGACTAGGCTTATCAACTGCCTTCTGTAAATAACTGAGATAGTGTTTAAACGACGTGGATTAAACCCTTCTAATAAATAGTAGATAAAGTACATAGAAAGGATCAGACTGAAACCCCCCCCCCCCCCCCCCCCCCCCCCCCCCCCCACCCCCCACACACACAAAACAAGAAACAAAAACAATAGTCTAAGCCTGAACTAAAAAAAATATAATGGACTTAGATTTGCGATAGTTAAATTACGGAACATTTTTACGATGAATCTATCAACCTCTTTGGCAGATACAATATACTGACTAAAATAGGTTGATACGGTAATCGGACCAAAGCATTGACATAAAGCGATATCCAAGATTTTATGATGCATTCTGCAGAATCAGATTTTTATGGATATCACAATTACAAGTGTTGTGTAGCTCAATGATTGTTTTACATTAATTAAAACTCTGTTACAAGGTTTCTTATTAACTATTATTATGCAACAAAAACTAGTTCTGTATAACTAAGCCGTGGCCGGAAATTACTATAGATGCAAATGTTTTTCCCTCGTCAATAATAATTGTCAAAACAAACAAAAAACACTGTTCCCATTTGGATGTAGTTAAACAACGTATGATATGAATATATTCACGTTATTGTACCTCTTTTTAATCGATAAAGTTAAAACGTATACAAGGACGAGGATTCTGGACCTATTTTTAGACATCTTGAAGAGTCAGAGCGCGCGCTTTGTGACGCATTAAACTCTTTCAAGTGACAAGGTGAATACAGTAAAAAGCTAGCAGATGGGGCAGGGTTAAACTGTCAGAATTACTCAATTACTAAATTACTAAAAAGGCTTCAGCTTTGTCGCTTTTGTGACGTAAATGTATAATTATTGTCGACTTCAAAAAATGTAAAAGGGCAATTTGATCTGCAAACAGTAGTAGGTCTTGTTTGAGCTGAAAAGAAAAAGATCTTGGGTAAAATATTTGGACAAAATGGAGACACCTTCGCTAAAACTTTATTGTAGGCTGTACAGTAGTAAATTAATTTGCTATTATGTTCAATATAAGCCCGCTCGCTTAGCTCAGTAGGTAAGAGCGTTGGTCTACGGATCTCGGGGTTGTGAGTTCGATCCTCGGGTGGGGCATATGTTCTTGGTGTGACTACTTGATAAACGACATTGTGTCTGAAATCTTAGTCCTCCACCTCTGATTCATGTGGGGAAGTTGGCAGTTACTTGCGGAGAACAGGTTTGTACTGGTACAGAATCCAGGAATACTGATTAGGTTAACTGCCCGCCGTTACATGACTGAAATACTGTTGAAAAACGGTGTTAAACCCAAAACAAAAAAAAACAAAAAACAAAAAAAATGTTCAATATAAAATTATCCATTTTCTGAGAGCTGTAACACATAGCTTAAAAAAAAAAAATTACTAGCCCTATGTTCTTAAATGACCTATAAACCAACAAAAAACACCAAGAAAAGTAGGGGTCATGTATCTTCTAAAAGAGATTTTTTTGTCTGACAGGTCAACACTATGCAATATCTTCCAAACAGACAGCTAAAATGTGGGTATGAACACATGAGTAATAGGGTTTGTTTACATTTCTGTAAAATTTAATGTAAAAATCTCCTTGAAAATGCTACCAAAATGTCATGTACAGGTCAAGAATGAAATGAAAATACATAAAACATGAAAATGCCACTTTAACTGGGAAAAAATGAGTGTTTTTTCATTCTGCAACTAGCTCAGATATATAAAAGGAGAAGAATTCTATAAGACTGTGTCTCATTCTTATCCTTTCCTACTTATCTTGTTTAAACTATGAGGTATATATTTAATTTGTACATGTATTACTTGGAATAAATATGTTTAAACTAACTAGCCGGGAAGTGCTGCTTGATTACCTATTTAGTACTATTGTTATCCCCCACCGAAGGTGGAGGGATATAATTTTGACGTTGTCTGTCTGTCTGTTCATCCGTAGCCATGTCCAGGAAGTTGGTTGTAATGTTTAAATAAAACTTCATACACATGTTCACCACTAAAGGGAAATATGGCACGTGAAGTTTCAGACAGATAGCCCAAGTAACACCAGAGTTATGGCACTTAGTAGTTTCTAGTGTTCACTATATAGGGTACTATAAATAGGGCAATTTCTGCTTCATGACATATTTGACTTAGAACTACTAAACTTGAATTGAATTTATATCATCATAATGTCAGGATCTCTTTCATTTTTTTTCCTTGAACATTTATTATCAACATGTGCAAGTTGTGTACCCACACCTGGTCACCCATCCCCCACCCCAACCCCGCAAAAAAAAAAAAAAGAAATTGTATTTTTCATGTTTTCTTTTTAGCTCACCTGAGCACAAAGTGCTCAAAGGTGAGCTTTTGTGATCGCCCTGTGTCTGTCCTCTGTCGTCAGTCGTCCGTCGTCAACAATTTGACTGTTAACACTCTAGAGGTCACAATTTTGACCTAATCTTAATGAAACTTGGTCAGAGTGTTACCCTCAATAAAATCTTGGACGACTTCGATATTGGGTCATCTGGGGTCAAAAACTAGGTCACAAGGTCAAATCAAAGGAAAAGCTTGTTAACACTCAAGAGGTCACAATTTTGGCTCAATCTTAATGAAACTTGGTCAGAATGTTACCCTCAGAAAAGTCTTGGATGATTTCGATATTGGGTCATCTGGGATTAAAAATTAGGTCACCAGGTCAAATCAAAGGAAAAGCTTGTTAACACTCTAGAGGTCACAATTTTGGCCCAGTCTTAATGAAACTTGGTCAGAATGTTACCCTCAATAAAATGTTTGACGAGTTTGATAATGGGTCAACCGGGGTCAAAAACTAGGTCACCAGGTCAAATCAAAGGAAAAGCTTGTTAACACTGTAGAGGCCAGATTTATGACTGTATCTTCATGAAACTTAGTCAGAATGTTAATCTTGGTGATCTTTAGGTCCAGTTCGAATCTGGGTCATGTAGGGTCAAAAACTAGGTCACTGGGTCAAATGAAAGGAAAAGCTATTCAACACTTTAGAGGCCACATTTATGATCATATCTTAATGAAACTTGGTCAGAATGTTAATCTTGATGATCTTTAGGTCAATAGGTCAGGTGAGCGATACATGGCCTTCATGGCCCTCGTTTCTAAAACCTTATAAACCTTCCATGAGTATTTATCAACATGCTAAGTTGTACCCTCCCCCACCTCGCTCCTCCATGTGAAGTTGTAAAGTCCCAGCTCTGCTATTCATTAAAGTATTTTGCACACAAGATCCAGAACCCTGACTCCATAGGTCAGTGCCACACTTAGAGGCCAAAGGTTAACAGGATTTGTTTTGTGTTCCTCATAAGGAGATGACTTGTCATGTTCAAACCCAAAGGTCACACTTAGAGGTCAGAGATATTAGGTCATATTCTTCTCAGTTCAATAACTTTACTTTGCATTGATAGATTTTCAAGTAATTTGGCACAAATAGTCATATCAAATTGATTCGTTGCATGAAAGATCCAGACCTCTAGCTCAAGGTCAAGGTCACGGTTGGAGAAAAAGAGTAAGTGGGGGAGTGAGGGGTGGGGGAGTAAGCGAATAAACACATAACTTGGGTGAATCTATATGGGGAGATGGCAGTGCATTGAGATCAGTAACTAATGTAGCAAACTGAAGTGTGGATATAATTGCAACTTTAAGCTTTAGACTTTTTAGCTCACCTGTACTGTAGTGACAAGGTGAACTTTTGTGATCAGTCAACGTCTGTCGTCCGTCCATCCGTCCACAATTTCTTGCGAACACGATAGAGACCACATTTGATTTTAATCAAACTTTCACAGAACTTGTATTGGCGTAATATCTCCTTTCGAAAACTGGCCAGATCCCATCATGGGTTACAGAGTTACTGCCCCTTAAAGGGCCAAAATTTGCTATTTTGGCTTGTGAACAGGATAGAGACTGCATTTTGCAATCGACTTTAATCCAACTTGCGCACAACTTGTATTGGCATAATATCTGCAGCGATATAGAGACTTCATTTATGGTTACAGTTAATACAAACTTGCAAAATATCTTTAACAACAATAGCTCTTGGATTCCATGATAAATCCTTTAGATCCAATCATAGGTTCTGGAGTTAAAGGCCCCTGATTGACCCTTGAAAGAGCAAAAATTTGTTAATTTTTACCTTGCGAACATGATAGAAGTGACATTTTACATTCGATTTTAACCGCACTTAAACACAACTTAAGTCACAATAAGATCTCGGTTCCAGTCAAAAAGCGGCTAGATTCCTTCATTGGTTCTAGAGTTACTGTAAACGCACATATTTCCACGGGGTCAAAATTTCACGAATTGGAAATTTTTAGTATGTTCGCGAGGTTTAATATTGTAAAATTGTAAAATGGCATCCTGCTTGAATTAGAATTATACTAATGGGGAATATTTACGCGAGGATTAATTTTCGCGAGATTTAGGGCCTTGTGAATATAGCGAAAATTAAACCCTCACAAAAATTTCTGCTTTTACAGTACTTACTGCCCCTGAAAAGGGCAAAATTTTCTATTTTGGCCCTTTCTGCTGTATAAAGGTTTCATTTATGCTTTGATTTGATACAAACTTGCACAAAATGTTTATCTTGATGATGTCTAGGCCAAGCTTGAAACTGGGTAATGTTGGGTCAAAAACAAGGTCACCAGGTCAAATCAAAGAAAAAGCTTGTTAACATCCTAGAAGCCACATTTATGATCTTATCTTGATGAAACTTGGTCAGAATGTTTATCTTGATATTCCTAGGCCAAGTTCAAAACTGGGTCATATGGAGTCAAAAACTAGAGGTCACCTGGTCAAATCAAAGGAGAAGCTTGTTAACATTCTAGAGGCCATATTTATTACCTTATCTTCATGAAACTTGGTAAGAATGTTTATCTTGATGATTCCTAGGACATGTCCGAAACTGGGTCATGTGGGGTCAAAAACTAGGTCAGCACTCGAATCAAAGGAAAAGCTTGTTAACACTTGGTATCTTGATGATTCCAAGGCCATGTTTAAACAGGTGAGCGATATAGGGTCATCATGACCCTCTTGTTTGTGTTTGTGCATGGTTTTTCTCATGTTAATGCTTACCAAACCTAGTGAAAAAGTAGATTTATGTAAAATCATAGGTAAATACAGGGATAGCCTGTGCTTTTAGAAGATAATAGCATGGTCTTTGGGCTAGCTCTTGTACATTTTTAGCTCACCTGAGCACAAAGAGCTCAAGCTGAGCTTTTGTGATCGCCTTGTGTCCGTCGTCTGTTGTCATCCGTCCGTCGTCAACAATTTGACTGTTAACACTCTAGAGGTCACAATTTTGGCCTAATCTTAATGAAACTTGGTCAGAATGTTACACTCACTAAAATCTTGAATGACTTTGATATTGGATCATCTGGGGTTAAAAACTAGGTCACCAGGTCTAATGAAAGGAAAAGCTTGTTAACACTCTAGAGGTCACAATTTTGGCCCAATCTTAATGAAACTTGGTCAGAATGTTACCCTTAATAAAATCTTAGATGTATTCGATATTGGGTCATCTGGGGTCAAAAACTATGTCACCAAGTCAAATGAAAGAAAAAGCTTGTTAACACTGTAGAGGCCACACTTATGACTGTATCTTCATGAAACTTGGTCAGAATGTTAATGATGATAATCTCAAAGTCCAGTTTGAATCTGGGTCGTATAGGGTCAAAAACTAGGTCACCAGGTCAAATCAAAGGAAAAGCTAGTTAACACTTTAGAGGCCAAATTTATGTCCATATCTTAATGAAACTTGGTCAGAATATTAATCTTTAGGTCAAGTTCTAATCTGGGTCATGTGGGGTCAGAAACTAGGTCACCGAGTCAGATCAAAGGAAAAGCTAGTTAACACTTTAGAGGCCAAATTGATGTTCGTATCTTAATGAAACTTGGTCAGAATGTTAATGTTGTTGATCTTTAGGTCAATAGGTCAGGTGAGCGATACAGGGCCTTCATGGCCCTCTTGTTTGGTATATTAATTGTTGAATTTTACGTTAATAAAACACAATAAACAGTCCCTGGTGTCACATTGTTTATTCCTAATTATCCGGTATCAGTTTCATGCCCTTGAGTGGGACACGTGTTGATTAAGCCAGCTTTGATCAACACTCGTATTGAACGCGCCCTGCGATCTTTTGATGAATCTGATTAAGTTACAGTCGGCTATTTTGATGACCCTGATTATGAACTGACAGAATTATGCAATCAGTAACAGTTTTATGATAATTTAATATTAGGAACTATAGTCGAAAATCTCGTTTTTAGCATGTACACAGTGAAGCTACATGTAGGCCTATCCTTTATGGAAGAGATGGCTCAAAACGGTCAATTAAACGATAATTATTTTAAAAGGTTGTAATCTTTTAAAATGTAGATTGATTGTTGCACATATTCTAAATTAAAATTTTGACTGTTGAATGCCTTTGCCGACTGATCCATGAAAATTGACGCGACCCGAAATATTTTATATCGATTTTATCTACAAGATTTATTTTATTGCTTCCATTTTATTATTGATTAGGTAAAAGTTTAAGCTTTAAAATGACACCAAATAAGCTTGATTCTAAATCAAGATGACCAGGTTAATTTTTCATATATAGTAAGTCTCCTAATTCTGTTCACCTCGGGAATGCAACCAATTCACGTGCCAAACTATAGACGAGAATTACCCTATTTACCTCATTTAGAGAGCTAGATGACATTTGCAGCAAATTATTCCTAAGCGATGAACAATGTTTATCTCCAGAAACTACATGTAATTTTATGGTATTTATGCATGAAACAGACGAATACTAATGTCACGGTGTATGTCCCAGACAAATCCCGGAAATTTTAATTCAGAATCCTGGAAATGTCCTGAAAAATTATGGCATGTATGCTTTTGATATTTGGTATGTTGCATTGCCTAGTGGTTCTCTACCACAATTGTTCAAATTTTGCCCCTGGGGTGAAAAGAGGCCCTGCCTAGGGGCCCCAGGTTTTACATGGACTTATATAGGAATTTTTAAAAAAAAAATTTGAATGTCTGAAAGTTCAAGGCTTAAGCCTTTGATATTTGGTATGTAGCATTGCTTAGTGGTTCTCTTACAAGACTGTTCAAATTATGCCCCTGAGGTGAAAAGAGCCCCTGCCCCGGGGGTCACTTGTATATGAGTTATATAGGAAAATATACTTTCCTAGACTGTTTAATTATTATAATTACCTGATGACCTCAAGTAATTACAGTTCACTTGACTTTGACCTTGACCTACTGACTTACATTTAGCTCACCTGAGCAAGAAGTGCTCAAAGGTGAGCTTTTGTGATCGCCCTGTGTCCATCGTCCGTCGTCAACAATTTGACTGTTAACACTCTAGAGGTCACAATTTTTGCCAAATCTTAATGAAACTTGGTCAAAATGTTAACCTCAATAAAATCTTGCACGAGTTTGATATTGGGTCATCTGGGCTCAAAAACTAGGTCACCAGGTCAGATCAAAGGAAAAGCTTGTTAACATTCTAGAGGTCACAGTTTGGGCCCAATCTTAATGAAACTTGGTCAGAATGTTATCCTAAAGAAAATCTTGGATGATTTGATATTGGGTCATCTGGGGTCAGAAACTAGGTCACCAGGTCAAATCAAAGGAAAAGCTTGTTGACATTGTAGAGGTCACATTTAAGACCATATCTCCATGAAACTTGGTCAGAATGTTAATCTTGATGATCTCAAGGTCCATTTTGAATTTGGGTCTTGTAGGATTAAAAACTAGGTCACTAGGTCAAATCAAAGGAAAAGCTAGTTAACACTCTAGAGGCCACATTTATGAACCTATCTTAATGAAACTTGGAGAGAATGTTAATCTTGATGATCCATATGTCATATTCGAATCTGGGTCAGGTGGGGTCAAAAACTAGGTCACCATGTTAAATAAAAGGAAAAGCTATTCAACACTCTAGAGGTCACAATTTTTGCCCAATTTTAATGGAACTTGGTCAGAATGTTACCCTAAAAAAATTCTTGGACGAGATTGATATTGGGTCATCTGGGGTCAAAAACTAGGTCACTAGGTCAAATCAAAGGAAAAGCAGGTCAACACAGTGGTGGCCACATTTATGACCATATCTTAATGAAACTTGGTCTGAATGTAAATCTTGATGATCTGTATATCTAGTTTAAATCTGGGTCAGGTGGTTTGAAAAACTAGGTCACTAGGGTTACATCAAAGGAAAACCTTGTTAACACTCTAGAGGCCACATTTATGAATGTATCTTCATGAAACTTAATCAGAATGTTAATCTTGAAGACCTTTAGGTCAAGTTTGAATCTGGGTCATGTGGAGCAAAAACTAGGTCACCAGGTCAAATCAGAGGGAAAGCTAGTTAACACTTTAGAGGCTACATTTATGACCATATCTTAATGAAACTTGGTCAGAATGTTGATCCTGATGATCTTTAGGTAAATAGGTCAGGTGAGCGATACAGGGCCTTCATGGCCCTCTTGTTTAAGATACAGCCTTGAAACTTAGATGACATACAGTTTTGAACACTTCTTAACAGCATAGAAATGTGGACCACATCAGTAACTTTCGATAAAGATTTCAATACTCATCTTTAATGTTCTTAGTCCTGACCTACTGACCTACTTTCTTGTTTTTGAAGCTACAGCAAAAAGATTTGGACCACATTTCAATACTCGTCTTGAAGTCTTAATCTTGACCTACTGACCTACTTTTTCGTTTTTGAAGTTATAGTATAGAAATTTGGACCACCTGTATAATTCTTTATACAGATTTCGATACTCATCTTGAATAGTCTTAATTGTGGCCTTTTGACCTACTTTCTTGTTTTTGAAGATACGGCATGGAAATTTGGACCACATGTAGAACTTTTGATACATATTTCAATGCTCATCTTAAATATTATTAACACTGACCTACTGACCTACTTTCTTGTTTTTGAAGCTACAGCAAAGAGATTTGGACCACCTTTCGGGCCAGTTTTCTGACCGTAGCTCTCGCAAAATTACGTGCATCTGTTACGAACGAACAAAATGGATAAAAAATATCAATATCGGCGGCTTTTCAACCAACAGCGGTTACTTTCGATAAAATATATCGTAAATAACCCATACAGACTATTAAAATTACGAACGACTTTAATTCAAAGATGTTTTTGCAGTTTGAATTACGTTTGTTTCTACTTTCGTTTTACTGGACGCCATTGACATGTACTCCGGGTTGGATAAAATCCGGACAGATCCGTCCTCCATTCCAAACATTGTTTATACTAATTCTTAGCGTATTAAAAAACTTTAAAGATAATTTTTTACTTTTGATTTTTAAATAAAAGAAAAAATCCAAAAAGAGATATTTTGTTAATCTTTACCCAG
>NW_026463086.1:0-63316 GCF_021730395.1 Mercenaria mercenaria | reverse complement strand
AATCAAAAGAACGCAGTTAATTACTTGACACGGAAAGGTGTTATAATTGCTGTGCAAACAATTCACACTTAAACTTGCATAATTACAGAATGTAAATGCAAACTGTCTGCTGCCAATTAGTGTCAAAAAGCCGCTTTTCTTTGATGTAGTCTGTTACCGATACTACTGTTGGTACGAAACGGTTGGGATTGAAAATAACACTGTCCGATTTCCACCAATCAGGTTCTGATAATAATTCAGTCCGCGGCATCAATATGGCAGCCGCCATTACTTTTTGCCGGTAAATATTAAATATTGCTGGGGAAAAAATCGGAAATTTAACTGCGACTAATACGCTAGAACTTAAATTTTCCGACCATTTCCAGAGCAAAAATTAGATGCGGACTATACATTACCGCGACCTATACACACCAAAATACAGTATAATTTTTTAACAGATTTCAGTACTTATCTTGAAGAACCTTTACCATGACCTTCTCACCTAGGTTTTTTTTGTTTTTGAAGCTTTAGCAAAGAAATTTGTTCAAGCAAGCAATTAAACTCAGGTGAGCAATATAGGGCCATTATGGCCCTCTTGTATATCCATTTCCCAGGGTTAGTATTATCTAAAGGCACAGATTACCCTTGAATATACCTGAAAATGTAATATCTATGCACTAAAGCTGAGTGTTGTAGTAGATACTTAAACATTTTTGTTGTTTCAGAACCTGTTTTCTGAGAGGATTGCCTTGTGTATCCAGGCAGTAAACCTTGTTTTACTCATTACAATACCAGCAACTGTGATTCTTATCTTGGATCCAAATCCTTGTAAGTAATTATCTTATGTTTTCGTATGTAAAATCATTCATTTATACAAAGAGCTCATAGCTGCTTTAGTTATCAGACCTGTGCCATCAATTCTAGATGATTACAAAGCAGAACTTCCCCTAAAGCGTTGTTCACAATAGCATGTTTTCCAAACTATACATTTACTGCATTTCTGAGTCGGCTAAACGCTTTCAAGCGTTTGACGAGTCCTTGCTATCGCCCGATTTCTCATTCTTATTAAATGGCCTCACAACACAGTGAAGTGATGTAGTTCCATTAGATTGTCTCTAATTTCAAAGAGTTCATTGATCGAATGAAGTTCAGTTATGTCAATCCCATTTGCTATGACCAATATACAAAGAGCTCATAGCTGCTTTAGTTATCAGACCTGTGCCATCAATTCTAGATGATTACAAAGCAGAACTTCCCCTAAAGCGTTGTTCACAATAGCATGTTTTCCAAACTATACATTTACTGCATTTCTGAGTCGGCTAAACGCTTTCAAGCGTTTGACGAGTCCTTGCTATCGCCCGATTTCTCATTCTTATTAAATGGCCTCACAACACAGTGAAGTGATGTAGTTCCATTAGATTGTCTCTAATTTCAAAGAGTTCATTGATCGAATGAAGTTCAGTTATGTCAATCCCATTTGCTATGACCAATATACGATGTAATCTATCAAATTTATGACTTGTAATTGTGCAATACTCTAATAAAGCCATGTCTTTTCTTCCGCGGTAACTTATTAAGCATAAACACGCATAACAATTCTGCAGGATTTGGTAATACATTTGCGCATAATATTATGGTGACGAATTTTATGCCCTTTTGTCACAAAATAGCAAATATGATGTTTACAAATTCAAATAAAAACTGCATATTAACTTTTTAGCCAAATTATCCATTTGTTACCCTGTCCGTTTCAAAAAATAATCTTTAAAATCATTGCGCAAGTAACAAATTTATTGCGCTGTACATTTTATGAATTGCGCAGGCTTACCAAGCTTGCGTAACATCCAGCGAAAGACAAAATGTAGTTCCAGAACATACTGCTAGTATTTTATTGAGTCGGGTACCTCTGAAAGCATTGGAATGTCTCTTATCAAAGAGTTTACCACATCGATGAAATTAAATTATGACAGCTTCAATTTAAATGACCCGAATAAGATATGTGCAGTACGTTAATTCTTCCGCGAGACTTCGCAGATGAATCCTAACTACATTCTGGACACTTGTCGGCGAACACGCATGACCTGTTTATAACAACGCCTCTACGACTTTGCGTGGGTTGAATTTTGCAGTCAGTAAGCGGATAGATTATCGGAAGAAGAAGCTCTTACTGGTTTGTTTAATTACTACTGATATTAAAAATGATTTTATTTCTTATTTTTCGAGAAATAAACAAATCGGCTGCTAAAGGTCTTTGTATCATCACAATTTGTAAAACATATTGTTGAAACTGGAGATTTAGAAAAGTGTAATCGTATCTGGATATAATATTTTGGGTAAATGTCGAGCTGTGTTATGAAATTTTAACATTCAAGTAACAGACATGATAGATATTATTGTAACAGAAATGATTCTAGAATTTATTTTTATAACACCTACGTAGAATCTATATCGGACTCATATTCTAGTCCTGAAGCATGATCTGAAAGTAAAAAGATGAAGTGACAGTCGTTCATACTTTGGATATTGTAATACTAAACAGAATCTAGGTAATATTTAGAAATTGAAACATAAAATTTTCAGTTAGAAATCGCACCAAAGGCTGTATCAAGGGTCTACATATTCAAAAATTTCTTGTGGTGATACCCCAAACCCTACTTGCAGGAGGGGGTATCCTCCCACATGTGCCCTCCCCCCATATTACCACTTTACAGTTTGACCACGTAAAAATGGCTCAAACATTTTTCAGCCCAGTCAGGGCCTGTCTGTCTACATGAATCAAAATGGATAATTGAAAGTGCATGGACTTCGGGATTACTGACATGGTTTTGAAGGGGTTAACAGGTCTGAAATAGAATAAATGATGGTTTTAACTAAAAAAGAACTGCAATAATTAAGGTATTGGACCCCTAATAGTAATGTTTAAAAAATGGCATTTGCTTGGTATATTCTTAATGTTGACAATGTTTCACACTGTGTTGCAAATTTTAAACAACTTTTACCATGCCGTTTTTTGTAAATTTTGTATAATTTATGGTATTTCCTCACGCTCAAGAACAGACAAAATTCAATGTGATGGTCACTATCTAAAACGTTTGCAGAGAATTCATTACAGCATTAATTTTGATAAAAGAAACATCAAACTATTGTTAAACAATTATAAAACACAAAATAAAACTTTAAAAATCATTTTTGTCTAGGGTGCCTAAAGTAAATAGATTTAATGAGACAGAATTCTAACTCCAACATTGAAAAATTAAGGTCGAATCCTGTGGGTCTGTTTTGAATTTTGATCACTTCATTCAAAAATAAGCTTGGGGCAATAGTAAAACCTACCTGCATTTCTTCCACAGTATGTAATCTAAAGAATGAAGGCAAAATAGAGAACTTTTACCGCACGTAACTCAGTATTTTTAAAGATGTCTAACTCTACCCCTCCTGATTCAGAGGTAAATTCACATTGAACTGCAAAAAATCGCTTATAAAATGAAAATTTTCCACTTTTGTATAATTCATCCATAATTAGTCTTGAAAGAAGTAAAGACTTACTAGAAAAAAAGGAAAACATGGAAAAAAAAATTTGGTCCCAATGGGGTTTGAACCTACGCCCCCCTGAAAATTGCAGTCAAAGTAGGTTTATGGTAGGAATTCAATACTCTTCAAAAAGGAGATACTCTATTACAGGTCCAATACCTTAATATCGGTGACACTATATATTGACACTCGGCAACATTTACATATCTCTAAGCACAAAAGTAAGTATACTTTAAATTCACATCACTTATAATATGATTGAACAATACCTAATATATGACACGGTTATCGCCAGGCCCATTATCTGTAAAGTATCTGAACAGTTCTTTCGTCCATCCGTTACAAATTGTATGTGGCAATCCGCGCTGTAAAATTTTAATATATAAATTGTCATGGGCAGTATCTTAGTGCCAGCTGTCAAATTGTAGTTTGTACTTTCAACATTTTTATTTCTGCGAACCCACTCTTCAATTTTAGAGAAATATATTGGGTTTAAATACTTGTATAATGTCAATCAAAGTTTTACTAGGCATTGACTGAATGTTCATTTCATTTATTGTAACAAAATCTCTGTTTAGTTGGGGGAAAAAACTAAAAACAAACTGAAACTGGTAGACTATACTACCAGTACATCAGTCATTAGCCGACTCTCAGGCCCTTCAGGCCTTTGATTAAAAACCATAATTAAAACAAACTGTAATCACGCAATCCAACCAAACTGTCTGTCTCAGTTAGTTCTTACTGACAGGAAAGTATAATACATGTCTGCTCATTGGAGTCATCACTTACTCTAAGCATATACCTCTCTGCCTCAGTTATTAGCTTCTGACAGGAACTGCTCTGTGGGGCCACTGGTTTCTCTAAGCCAAAGCCACTCTACCTCAGTAAGTACTGACAGGAAGTGTTCTTTGGGGTCGCTGGTTGCCCTAAGTATAGGCCACTAAGTTAGTACCAACAGGAAAGTAAAGTACATTTCTGCTCAGTGATGTCACGAATTACTCTAAGTCTACACCACTCTGCTTCAGTTAGTACTTACTGACTGAACTGCTCTGTTGAGGCATCAGTTACTCTAGCCCTGGACCACTTTACCTCAGTTAGTACTTACTGATAGGAATATATAGTACATGTCTGCTGAGTGGAGTCACCAGTTACTCTAACGCTATAGCACTCGTACTTACTGACAAGAAAGTATAGATTATATTTACTCAGTGGAGTCAACAGTAATCAAATGCTATACCACTCTACCCCAGTTAGTATTTACTGATAGGAAAGTATAGTACTTGTCTGCTCAGTGAAGTCACAAGTTACTCTAACCTTGTACCAGCCTGCCTTCATTTAGTATTTACTGATATGAAAGTATAGTACATATCTGCTCAGTGGAGTCACCAGTTACTCTATGCTGTATCAGTCTACCTCAGTTAGTATTTACTGAAATGAAAGTAAAGTACATGTTTGCTCAGTGGAGTCACCAGTTACTCTACGCTGTACCAGTCTGCCTTAGTTAGTATTTACTGAAAGGAAAGTATTTTCCATGTCTGCTCAGTGGGGTCACCACTTACTCTGCCCTGTGCCAGTCTGCCTCAGTACTTACTGACAAGAAAGTATGGTACATGTCTTACTCAGAGGAGCCACCAGTTACTCTAAACCACAGTTAGTACTTACTGACAGGAAAATATAGTACATGTCTACTCATTGGAGCCATCATTTACTCTTATCTTATACTAGTTTGCCTTAGTTAGTACTTACTGACAAGAAAGTATGGTATATGTCTACTCAGAGGAGCCACCAGTTACTCTAAACCTCAGTTAGTACTTACTGACAGGAAAATATAGTACATGTCTACTCACTGGAGCCATCAGTTTCTCTTACCCTAGACTAGTCTGCCTTAGTTAGTATTTACTGAAAGGAAAGTGTAATACATGTCTACTCAGTGGGGTCATCAGTTACTCCAATCCTTTACTAGTCTACCCTAGTTAGTACTTACTCTCAGGAAAGTATAGTACACATCTACTCAGTGGAGCCATCAGTTACTCTAACCCTATACCAGTCTACTTCAGTTAGTACTTACCGCCAGAAAAGTATAGAACACATCTACTCAGTGGAGCCATCAGTTACTCTAACCCTATACCAGTCTGCCTCAGTTAGTACTTACTGTCAGGAAAGTATAGTACACATCTACTCAGTGGAGCCATCAGTTACTCTAACCCTATACCAGTCTGCCTCAGTTAGTACTTACTGTCAGGAAAGTATAGAACACTCAGTGGAGCCACCATTTACTCTAACCCTATACCAGTCTGTCTCAGTTAGTACTTACTGTCAGGAAAGTATAGTGTCTGTCTATTCAGTGGAGCTATCAGTTACTCTAACCCTATACCAGTCTGCCTCAGTTAGTACTTAATGTCAGGAAAGTATAGTACACTCAGTGGAGCTATCAGTTACTCTAACCCTATACCAGTCTGTCTCAGTTAGTACTTACTGTCAGGAAAGTATAGTATATGTCTATTCAGTGGAGCTATCAGTTAATCTAACCCTATACCAGTCTGCCTCAGTTAGTACTTACTGTCAGGAAAGTATAGTACACTCAGTGGAGCTATCAGTTACTCTAACCCTATACCAGTCTGTCTCAGTTAGTACTTACTGTCAGGAAAGTATAGTACACTCAGTGGCGCTATCAGTTACTCTAACCCTATACCAGTCTGTCTAAGTTAGTACTTACTGTCAGGAAAGTATGGTATATGTCTACTCAGTGAAGCTATCAGTTACTCTAACCCTATACCAGTCTGCCTCAGTTAGTACTTACTGTCAGGAAAGTATAGTACACTCAGTGGAGCTATCAGTTACTCTAACCCTATACCAGTCTGTCTCAGTTAGTACTTACTGTCAGGAAAGTATAGTATATGTCTATTCAGTGGAGCGATCAGTTACTCTAACCCTATACCAGTCTGCCTCAGTTAGTACTTACTGCCAGGAAAATATAGTACACTCAGTGGAGCCATCAGTTACTCTAACCCTATACCAGTCTGACTCAGTTAGTACTTAGTGTCAGGAAAGTATAGTTTATGTCTATTCAGTGGAGCTCTCAGTTACTCTTACCCTATACCAGTCTGTCTCAGTTAGTACTTACTGTCAGGAAAGTATAGTGTATGTCTATTCAGTGGAGCTATCAGTTACTCTTACCCTATACCAGTCTGCCTCAGTTAGTACTTACTGTCAGGAAAGTATATTATATGTCTATTCAGTGGAGCTATCAGTTACTCTTACCCTATACCAGTCTGTCTCAGTTAGTACTTACTGTCAGGAAAGTATAGTGTATGTCTATTCAGTGGAGCTATCAGTTACTCTTACCCTATACCAGTCTGTCTCAGTTAGTACTTACTGTCAGGAAAGTATAGTATATGTCTATTCAGTGGAGCTATCAGTTACTCTTACCCTATACCAGTCTGTCTCAGTTAGTACTTACTGTCAGGAAAGTATAGTGTATGTCTATCCAGTGGAGCTATCAGTTACTCTTACCCTATACCAGTCTGCCTCAGTTAGTACTTACTGTCAGGAAAGTATCTTATATGTCTATTCAGTGGAGCTATCAGTTACTCTTACCCTATACCAGTCTGTCTCAGTTAGTACTTACTGTCAGGAAAGTATAGTGTATGTCTATTCAGTGGAGCTATCAGTTACTCTAACCCTATACCAGTCTGCCTCAGTTAGTACTTAATGTCAGGAAAGTATAGTACACTCAGTGGAGCACCAGTTACTCTAACCCTATACCAGTCTGTCTCAGTTAGTACCTACTGTTAGGAAAGTATAGTATATGTCTATTCAGTGGAGCTATCAGTTACTCTAACCCTATACCAGTCTGCCTCAGTTAGTACTTACTGCCAGGAAAATATAGTACACTCAGTGGAGCCATCAGTTACTCTAACCCTATACCAGTCTGACTCAGTTAGTACTTAGTGTCAGGAAAGTATAGTTTATGTCTATTCAGTGGAGCTATCAGTTACTCTTACCCTATACCAGTCTGTCTCAGTTAGTACTTACTGTCAGGAAAGTATAGTGTATGTCTATTCAGTGGAGCTATCAGTTACTCTTACCCTATACCAGTCTGTCTCAGTTAGTACTTACTGTCAGGAAAGTATAATATATTGAAACGTACACGGGGTCTGCTAGCCCGCACACACTTCAATATCCAAACGTGGGTTCTTCTCAAACACACGTGGGGGAAAATAGAGAGATCTTTTGGAGTAAATTATACGGACACCTGAAATAAAGTTATAACACAATAATTTATTTATATATCATTTCACAAACAATATAATCGGATATGGTTAATCTGTATAATGGCCCTGGTTCCTCGTCTACCTCTGGTCAGGAATGTTCGTCTGTGCCAATTAGAAGTTCCACATCTAGATGTAGTTCCAGAAATTCTAAGAGTAAAGAAAGGCTTGACAAAAACAGTGTCACGTCTTGCCTTGTTAACATAGGAGGCTTGACAAAAACGGTGTCACGTCTTGCCTATACGGTTTTATCAGGAAATCTGGTTGATACTGGCTCTCGGAATGAATGAAAGGCTATATAGTTGAAAGGAATCTATCTATGTTAACTTTAAATATGGTTCTCTAGAAAGACAGATTATATTGTATATTAAATTAGGAAATATCTGTACTTGACCGGTAAAATGGTCCTAGGTTTGTTAGATAGGTAGTGGATCTTTATTATAGATATAAAGATATAAGGTTCTATCTAGTCTTGGATTTGGTAATTTTATATAGGACTTTATTATATTTTCGTAGGTTTATGGAATACTGACAAACTGTCAAACCCTGCCAGAGATTCTAGGCAATCTTGTACTATGGTTACTGTACCTTCTTGGTAGCAGGTGACACATCCATAGGATGTTTTGGCATTTAGGAATTAGGATAATAGTGTAGTGGCTAGCACAAATTCTAACCGGGTACTGACGACAGTGCCGGGGCTCTGCCAGCTATTTATAGTCTCAGAGGGGTGGCTACATTGGTATGGGGTGCCAAGCTTGGCAGAGTCGTCATCTAGTGGATGACGTCAGCGCGCGTGCGGCAGAAATTTAGCCCTAGCCGGATATGGCATCTACGTTTGGCGACAGGTGGCTAATTAGTATTTCTTCGTCTCTAATATGGCTCGTTTAATATCTAAAGGCATTATAAGTTCAGAAATATGTTCAGGAGGGGTTGATCTCTTGATCCACACCTGGTATCGGTATGAGGACGGTCTCGTAACATAATCGAGGTACAAATATTATAGTGTACTAATTTCGGATAAACTGTATCCGGACGTAAAATGATGGTGGCTTAGTCGTTACCATATGTCTATTCAGTGGACCTATCAGTTACTCTTACCCTATACCAGTCTGTCTCAGTTAGTACTTACTGTCAGGAAAGTATAGTGTATGTCTATTCAGTGGAGCTATCAGTTACTCTTACTCTATACCAGTCTGCCTCAGTACTTACTGTCCGGAAAGTATAGTATATGTCTATTCAGTGGAGCTATCAGTTACTCTTACCCTATACCAGTCTGTCTCAGTTAGTACTTACTGTCAGGAAAGTATAGTGTATGTCTATTCAGTGGAGCTATCAGTTACTCTAACCCTATACCATTCTGCCTCAGTCAGCTCTTACTGTCAGGAAAGTATAGTGCATGTTTACTCAGAGGAGCCACCAGTTACTCTGACCCTGTACTAGTCTGCAGCAATTAATACTTACTGTCAGGAAAGTATAGTATATGTCTGCTCTGTGGAGCCAGCAGTTATTCTAACCCTATACCAGTGTTCCTCAGTTAGTACTTACTGTCAGGAAAGTATAGCATATGTCTGTTCAGTGGAGTCACCAATTATGCTACCCTGTGCCAGTGTACATCAGTTAATACTTACTGACAGGAAAGTATAGTACATGTCTGCTCAGTGGAACCATCAGTTACTCTAACCCTGTACCAGTCTACATTAGTTAGTACTTACTGCTAGGGAAGTGTAGCATATGTCTACTCAGTGGAGCCATCAGTTACTCTAACCCTATACCAGTCTGCTTCAGTCAGTACTTACTGTCAGGAAAGTATAGTACATGTCTACTCAGTGGAGCCATCAGTTACTCTAACCCTTTACCAGTCTACATTAGTTAGTACTTACTGCTAGGGAAGTGTAGCATATGTCTACTCAGTGGAGCCATCAGTTACTCTAACCCTATACTAGTCTGCTTCAGTCAGTACTTACTGTCAGGAAAGTATAGTACATGTCTGCTCAGAGGAGCCATCAGTTACTCTTACCCTTTACCAGTCTACATTAGTTAGTACTTACTGCTAGGGAAGTGTAGCATATGTCTACTCAGTGGAGCCATCAGTTACTCTAACCCTATACTAGTCTGCTTCAGTCAGTACTTACTGTCAGGAAAGTATAGTACATGTCTGCTCAGAGGAGCACCAGTTACTCTAACCCTATACCAGTCTGCCTCAGTCAGTACTTACTGACAGGAAAGTATAGTACATGTTTACTCAGTGGAGCCATCAGTTACTCTAACCCTATACCAGTCTGCCTCAGTCAGTACTTACTGACAGGAAAGTATAGTACATGTTTACTCAGTGGAGCCATCAGTTACTCTAACCCTATACCAGTCTGCCTCAGTCAGTACTTACTGTCAGGAAAGTATAGTACATGTTTACTCAGTGGAGCTATCAGTTACTCTAACCCTATACCAGTCTGCTTCAGTCAGTACTTACTGACAGGAAAGTATAGTACATGTTTACTCAGTGGAGCCATCAGTTACTCTAACCCTATACCAGTCTGCCTCAGTCAGTACTTACTGTCAGGAAAGTATAGTACATGTTTACTCAGAGGAGCACCAGTTACTCTAACCCTATACCAGTCTGCTTCAGTCAGTACTTACTGTCAGGAAAGTATAGTACATGTTTACTCAGAGGAGCACCAGTTACTCTAACCCTATACCAGTCTGCTTCAGTCAGTACTTACTGACAGGAAAGTATAGTGTATGTCTACTCAGAGGAGCACCAGTTACTCTAACCCTATACCAGTCTGCTTCAGTCAGTACTTACTGACAGGAAAGTATAGTACATGTTTACTCAGTGGAGCCACCAGTTACTCTAACCCTATACCCGTCTACTTCAGTCAGTACTTACTGTCAGGAAAGTATAGTACATGTCTACTCAGAGGAGCACCAGTTACTCTAACCCTATACCCGTCTGCTTCAGTCAGTACTTACTAACAGGAAAGTATAGTACATGTTTACTCAGAGGAGCACCAGTTACTCTAACCCTATACCAGTCTGCCTCAGTCAGTACTTACTGTCAGGAAAGTATAGTACATGTCTACTCAGAGGAGCACCAGTTACTCTAACCCTATACCCGTCTGCTTCAGTCAGTACTTACTGACAGGAAAGTATAGTACATGTTTACTCAGAGGAGCACCAGTTACTCTAATCCTTTACCATTCTGCCTCAGTCAGTACTTACTGACAGGAAAGTATAGTACATGTTTGCTCAGAGGAGCACCAGTTACTCTAATCCTTTACCATTCTGCCTCAGTCAGTACTTACTGACAGGAAAGTATAGTACATGTTTACTCAGAGGAGCACCAGTTACTCTAATCCTTTACCATTCTGCCTCAGTCAGTACTTACTGACAGGAAAGTATAGTACATGTTTACTCAGAGGAGCACCAGTTACTCTAACCCTATACCAGTCTGCCTCAGTCAGTACTTACTGAGAGGAAAGTATAGTACATGCTTACTCAGAGGAGCACCAGTTACTCTAACCCTATACCCGTCTGCTTCAGTCAGTACTTACTGACAGGAAAGTATAGTACATGTTTACTCAGAGGAGCACCAGTTACTCTAATCCTTTACCATTCTGCCTCAGTCAGTACTTACTGACAGGAAAGTATAGTACATGTTTGCTCAGAGGAGCACCAGTTACTCTAACCTTTTACCAGTATCCCTCAGGTAGTACTTACTGAGAGGAAAGTATAGTGTATGTCTACTCAGAGGAGCACCAGTTACTCTAACCTTATACCAGTCTGCCTTAGTTTGTACTTACTGAGAGGAAAGTATAGTACATGCTTACTCAGAGGAGCACCAGTTACTCTAACCTTTTACCAGTATCCCTCAGGTAGTACTTACTGAGAGGAAAGTATAGTGTATGTCTACTCAGAGGAGCACCAGTTACTGTAACCCTATACCCGTCTGCTTCAGTCAGTACTTACTGACAGGAAAGTATAGTACATGTTTACTCAGTGGAGCACCAGTTACTCTAACCTTATACCAGTCTGCTTCAGTTTGTACTTACTGACAGGGAAGTATAGTGTATGTCTACTCAGAGGAGCACCAGTTACTCTAACCCTATACCAGTCTGCTTCAGTCAGTACTTACTGACAGGAAAGTATAGTACATGTTTACTCAGAGGAGCACCAGTTACTCTAACCTTATACCAGTCTGCTTCAGTCAGTACTTACTGACAGGAAAGTATAGTGCATGTTTACTCAATGGAGTCACCAGTTACTCTAACCCTGTACCAGTCTGCTTCAGTCAGTACTTGCTGAAATTAAAAAGTTTTTTCCTTCTGAAAAAATTTCAAAAATGCACATGGAACAGTTTTGCTTTGAGCCCTCGATCTACTCCTAAACCACTTGGCCAATTTTGATGAAACTTCACAGGGATGTTCCTTGGATGGTCTTCTTTAAAAATTGTTCAAAGAATTGAATTTTGGGTACTTTTTGTCGCATATTTGGTACTTTTTAACAAAAGAAATACCCAATAAAGGTCCATCTGTGGGAACGTCCGTCGTCCATCCCTCGTCAACAATTTGACTGTTAACACTCTAGAGGTCATATATTTGGCCCAATCTTAATGAAACTTGGTCAGAATGTTACCCTTAATAAAATTTTGGTCGAGTTTGATATTGGGTCAACTGGGTTCAAAAACTAGGTCACTAGGTCAAATCAAAGGAAAAGCTTGTTAACACTCTAGAGGTCATAATTTTGGCTCAATCTTAATGAAACTTGATCAGAGTGTTATCCTCAATAAAATCTTGGACAAATTCGATATTGGGTCATCTGGGGTTAAAAACTAGGTCACCAGGTCAGATCAAAGGAAAAGCTTGTTAACACTGTAGAGGCCGCATTTATGACTGTAACATCTTGAAACTTGGTCAGAATGTTAATATTGATGATCTTAAGGTCCAGTTTGAATCTGGGTTATGCAGGATCAAAAACTAGGTCACCAGGTCAAATCAAAGGTAAAGCTAGTTTACACTGTATATGCCACATTTATGACCATATCTTAATGAAACTTGGTCAAAATGTTAATCTTGATGATCTTTAGGTCAAGTTTAAATCTGGGTCAGGTGGGGTCAAAAACTAGGTCACTAGGTCATATCAAAGGAAAAGCTTGTTAACATTCTAGAGGCTGCATTTATGACTGTATCTTCATGAAACTTGGTCAGAATGTTAAACTTGATGATCTTTAGGTCAAGTTTGAATCTGGGTCATGTGGGGTCAAAAACTAGGTCACTGGGTCAAATCAAAGGAAAAGCTAGTTAACACTTTAGAGGCTACATTTATGACCATATCTTAATGAAACTTGGTCAAAATGTTGATCTTGATGATCTTTAGGTCAATAGGTCAGGTGAGCGATACAGGGACTTCATGGCCCTCTTGTTTAATTATGTCTCCCACCACACAGTGGTGTGGGAGACATATTGATTTACTCCAGTCTGTCTGTGTGTCTGTGACAAAGCTTGTCTGCACTGTAAGTCGAACATTTCTCATCCGATTTTCACCAAACTTGAACAAAATGTGTTTGACCATGAGACCTCGGCCAAGTTCGATAACTAGCCAAATCGGTCCAGGCGTCTTTATGGCCCTTGAATTACCAAAAATCGGTCTTTTTACTCTTGTCCGCACTCTAATTCGAATATTTCTCATCCAATCTTCACCAAACTTAAACAAAACGTGTTTGACCATGATACCTCGGCCAGGTTCGATAACTAGCCAAATCGGTCCAGGCATTTTGGAGTTACGGCCCTTGAATTATCGAAAAATTGGCCTTTTTACTCATGTCCGCACTCTTAATCGAACATTTCTCATCCAATCTTCACCAAACTTGAACAAAATGTGTTTGACCATGAGACCTCGGCCAAGTTCGATAACTAGCCAAATCGGTCTAGGCATTTTGGAGTTATGGCCCTTGAATTATCGAAAAATCGGCCTTTTTACTCTTGTCCGCACTCTAAGTCGAACATTTCTCATCCGATCTTCACCAAACTTGAACAAAATGTGTTTGACCATGAGACCTCGGCCAGGTTCGATAACTAGTTAAATCGGTCCAGGCATTTTAGAGTTACGGCCCTTGAATTACTGAAAAAATCTGTCTGTTTACTCTTGTCCGCTCTCTAAGTCGAACATTTCTCATCCGATCTTCACCAAACTTGAACAATATGTGTTTGGCCATAAGACCTTACCCAAGTTCGATAACTAGCCAAATCCGCCCAGGCACTTTTCATTTATGGCCCTTGAATTACTGATTGGATCCACTCATCCAGACCATCTAATTGGATCCACTCGTCTAAAACATCTAGAGAAACTAACATTTTCTTCATCTAAGGGTCAGTTGTGGGAGACATGTGCTTTTCTCAAAAGCATCTCTAGTATTTTAGCATAAGTTTGACATTTGAAACATGTAGCTTATATTACTCAGGTGAGCAATCCAGGTTCAACATGACCGACCCTCTTGTTTTATAATTGCACTGGAGTACTTGATGCAATATCATGAACAAACAAAAGAGACTTTATTCTGTCAAATTAAAGGCATTGGATCATTTTTTCCTTAGATCTTAACATTTTCTTGGTACATTCTATCATTTTCATTAGTTTTAGAAAACTCCATACTACCATCTCTCTTATTACATCCAAACTTAAGCATTTTTGACTTGATTGGCTTTAACAAATAGAAAAAGTAATGTTCAAATAAGATTTCTAGCAGGCGGATTTGGTAATTATTGAGAAAAAGATGTT
Source organism: Mercenaria mercenaria (assembly GCF_021730395.1). Taxonomy (NCBI): domain Eukaryota; kingdom Metazoa; phylum Mollusca; class Bivalvia; order Venerida; family Veneridae; genus Mercenaria; species Mercenaria mercenaria. The sequence continues at coordinate 48,764 of NW_026463086.1, read as the reverse complement.
AACTGAAATTTCCCATAACTCCTATCCAACATTAAAATGCATTTTTTTGGTCACTTGCTTTCATTTGTCAGGGCAACAACAAAGGAAGGCATGTATGAATACATATGCACATGCATGAAAAGAGGAAGTTGGACTGTCTTTGGTGGAACATTTACATTTGGTATAAAGTAAAGACAAAACCAATTTACCTTGTTGACAAATCCTTGGAAATGGTTTGAATCGAAGAAATCAACGCCATGTTTTCCAGTACTTTTGATAATATTTTGCACACAACAAGAATAGCTTCCCCACAGTGTTATACATGTACTGAATTAGTTTTACAGTGGAAAATGTTAGCATCTTTTTGGTCCAGTTAATAGGAATATTAAAAATCATTAGACAAAAATCATAGTACATGGATTATTGGTAAAATAAAAAATAATTATTAGTTATCCCCCGCCGATGAAATCGGGAGGGGGGTATTGAAATGGCGTTGTCCGTCCGTCCGTCAGTCCGAGCTCACATTTGCATACTTAGGTGGCTATAGGAACAATAGGTAACTGTACTTTTTATACGCCCGAAGGGACGTATTATGTTATGACACTGGTGTCCGTCTGTCCGTCCGTCTGTTTGTTAGCAATTTCGTGTCCGCTCTGTAACTCTTGAACCCCTTGAAGGATTTCAAGGAAACTTTACACAAATGTTCACCACACCGAGACGATGTGCAGAGCGCATGTTTTGGATGTCTCGCTTCAAGGTCAAGGTCACACTTAGGAGTCAAAGGTCATATCAGTTTGTTTCGTGTCCGCTCTGTAACTCTTGAACCCCTTGAAGGATTTCAAAGAAACTTGACACAAATGTTCACCACACCAAGACGACGTGCAGAGCGCATGTTCAGGATGACTTGCTTCAAGGTCAAGGTCACACTTAGGGGTCAAAAGTCATATCAGTTTTGTTTCGTGTCCGCTCTCTAACTCTTGAACTACTGGAAGGATTTCAAAGAAACTTGGCAGAAATGTTCACCACATTGTAACAATGTGCAGAGCGCATGTTCCGGATGACTCGCTTCAAGGTCAAGGTCACACTTAAGGGTCAAAGGTCATATATGACTTTGATTTGTGTATATTGCTCTGCATTGCAGTGCTCTTGTTTTTATTTGGCAGATCTCTTTTTTAGCTCACCTGTCACATAGTGACAAGGTGAGCTTTTGTGATCACCCTTCGTCCGTCGTCAGTCGTTCGTCATCAGTCCGTGCATCCGTGCGTCAACAATTTCTTGTCTGCACGATAGTGGTTTCATTTATGAGTTTATTTTAACCAAACTTCCACACAACTTGTATCACCATAGATCACAGTTCCTTTCTTCAACTGGCCAGATCCCATCATGGGTTCTAGAGTTATGGCCCCTGAAAGGGCCAAAATTAGCTATTTTGACCTTGTCTGCACAATAGCAGCTTTATTTATGATTTGATTTTTACCAAACTGGCACACAACTTGTATCACCATAAGATCTTGATTCCTTTCTTGAACTGGCCAGCTTCCATTATGGGTTCCAGAGTTATGGCCCCTGAAATGGCCAAAATTAGCTATTTTGACCTTGTCTGCACAATAGCAGCTTCATTTATGATTTTATTTTAACCAAACTTGCACACAGCTTGTATCATCATAAGATCTTGGTTCCTTTCTTGAACTGGCCAGATTCCATTATGGGTTCCAGAGTTGTCTGTCCGTCCGCCCGTCCGTCTGTCCGTCTGTATGTCACACTTCATTTCCGGGCAATGACTGGAGAACCATTTGACCTAGAACCTTCAAACTTCATAGGGTTGTAGGGCTGCTGGAGTAGACGACCCCTATTATTTTTGGGGTCACTCCGTCAAAGTTCAAGGTCACAGGGGCCTGAACATTGAAAACCATTTCCGATCAATAACTAGAGAACCACTTGACCCAGAATGTTGAAACTTCATAGGATGATTGGTCATGAAGAGTAGATGACCCCTATTGATTTTTGGGTCACTCCGTCAAAGGTCAAGGTCACAGGGGCCTGAACATTGAAAACCATTTCCGATGAATAACTAGAGAACCACTTGACCCAGAATGTTGAAACTTCATAGGATGATTGATCATGAAGAGTAGATGACCCCTATTGATTTTGAGGTCACTCCGTCAAAGGTCAAGGTCACAGGGGCCTGAACATTGAAAACCATTTCCGATCAATAACTAGAGAACCACTTGACCCAGAATGTTGCGACTTCATAGGATGATTGATCATGAAGAGTAGATGACCCCTATTGATTTTGGGGTCACTCCGTCAAAGATCAAGGTCACAGGGGCCTGAACATTGAAAACCATTTCCGATCAATAACTAGAGAACCACTTGACCCAGAATGTTGAAACTTAATAGGATGATTGATCATGAAAAGTAGATGACCCCTAACGATTTTGGGTTCACTCTGTTAAAGGTCAAGGTCACAGGGGCCCGAACATTGAAAACCATTTCCGGTCAGTAACTTGAGAACCACTTGACCCAGAATGATGAAACTTCATAGGATGATTGGTCATGCAGAGTAGATGACCCCTAACGATTTTAGGGTCACTCTGTTAAAGGTCAAGGTCACAGGGGCCCGAACATTGAAAACCATTTCCCGTCAGTAACTTGAGAACCACTTGACCCAGATTGATGAAACTTCATAGGATGATTGGTCATGCAGAGTAGATGACCCCTAACGATTTTGGGGTCACTCTGTTAAAGGTCAAGGTCACAGGGGCCTTAACATGGAAAACCATTTCTAATCAATAACTTGAGAACCTCTCGACCCAGGATATTGAAACTTCATAGGATGATTGTTCATGCAGAGTAAATGACCCCTATTGTTTTTGGGGTCACTCTGTTAAAGGTCAAGGTCACAGTGGCCTGAACATTGATAACCAGTTCCGATCAATAACTTGAGAACCACTTGACCCAGAATGTTGAAACTTCATAGGATGATTGAACATGCAGAGTAGATGACCCCTATTGATTTCGGGGTCAGTTTATTAAAGGTCAAGGTCACAGTGGCCTGTTCATGTAAAATCATTTTTTGGAAATAACTTGAGAACCACTTGACCTACAATGTTGAAACTTAAAAGGATGATTGGACATGCAGAGTAGATGACCCCTATTTATTTTGAGTTCACTTGATCAAAGGTCAAGGTCACAGGAGCCTGAACAGTAACTTGAGAACCACTAGGCCAAGAGTGTTGAAATTTAGCGGGATGACTGGACATGCCAAGTAGATGATCCCTATTGCAGCCAACCATCAGTGTCTCTTTGACTTTCGCTCCTGAACCCTATTGACTTCTTGCCTATAGGACTTTGCATTGGGGGAGACATGCGCTTTTTTACAAAAGTATTTTCTAGTTTTATATCTGATTACTTCCCCTGATTGTAATCAAAATGGATTTATATCAGTAAGTACTTATAGTACTTATTTGAAATTTCATTATTGTTTTGAGTTGGAATGAGACAATCAGGGCAGATAACTATGGACTGATTTTATGTCAAATTACCTCCCTTTATTTCAAATTAAAATGGGTATATCTCCGTAACTAATGAAGATACTGATCTGAAATTTCATTTATGTCAACAGATTTATTTGGCAGATCCTTCTTTTCTTCACTTACAATTTTTTTTTTTTAATTACTTCCCTTTTACATTACTATAAATAGCTTATTTTTAGTAACTTTTTTATTATTGGCCGAAGGGAAAAACCGAGACCACTTTTCTGTGGTACAACATGGATGGTACCTCCAATTTTTAGGTGTATTTTGACATATCTATACCTTGTAAGAATTTTTTTTTTCTTTTTGGTTAAATTTCTTCCCTTTGCTGTTCCTGTCCTTTGGACTTAGATATTTTTTCTTCTTGTCCTCAAGTGCAATGATAACAGGTGAGTGATATAGGGCCATCATGGCCCTCTTGTTATTTTCCCCGATGCTTGTATCTACTTTCCGTTGTGGAAAATAAAACAGTGTCTATTAACCAACAATAAATATCACAGCGCGTACTAAGGACTTCCGATATTCTCAAAGGACGATAAAATCAGTACTTTACTAGAATGACGTGACTAGCTCCGCCCCATAACTAATCAAAGCGGTTTAAGACTTGATGATTGACAGCCTCATAAAAACTGCCGGCAGTGTTTGAAGTGTGGGACAGTGTGAAAGTATCGTGTCTGATAGTCCAAATAATTGTACTCGAGAGTTGAATATCGTTATATTTTTTTGACTTGTCGATATCCGCCTCCGATAGACAACGTAAAATATCAAAATGTAAAATCGGTCTACCCAAGGTCTCATTATTTAGACTACGTATCTGATAGAGAACGTCTGTAAACATAAACCGTTATCCAGATCAGCTGACATGTTAAGAAGGCGTTAATTGCAGACAACAAAAGGCTTGGATTAAATTGGTGAAACAAGCTCCTAAGTCGGAAGACAAAGTAACTTAATTGTGGAAAATATATCGATAATTTCAGCACAAAAACCTCAGCAAATAACTATATTTTAGCAAATGACATTTCACATCCAGTTTAAATTAATACATTTTTTCTGACCGCTAATAAATTTGGTACTTACTTTGGATTTTCATCAATGATAAATCCTTTTACAGTATTTTCAGAAGAAAAAAAAAACATTCAATTTGTCTCCTGACCTATTAAAAACTGATATCTTTGACACATTTTGACCAGCACATGGCAGGTGACATCAAAACATGTCCCCAAAATTTCCTTTATTGATTTTCTTTGATGTGGGATAAAAGTTAACTGGTTGGGTATTGCAAGGTGAATGAGGTAATTTGACAGAATTCTACTCCAAGTAAAATGTACTTCAGATTTTTTTTAAGTGGATTTTCGTTTTGTAGCTGAACAACAGTAAGTCTGGTGATTTTAATAAAATGCAGACTGTTGCTATAAATTTAAAAAACAATAAAATATTTTTTGTTAAATAAGATGTTTTCTAATCAATCTAGTGGTCCTTTTCTCTAAATTCTATTACTTTATGCACTGTTCTGAACCAGTTAGTATGATGATGATAGTAATGATTATGATGATTATGGTGATGATGATGTTGATGGTATTGAAGGTAACTGTACAAAGTGAAAATATGTAGGACTCCAAGAAAATTTAAGAGGGACTCCAAAATCTGAATGTTAGGCAGTCCTGACTCCATGAAATTGAATCATAATGGAAGCCCTGCAAAGGGTACTGAACTCCATGTATGGACCAATTACTTTTAATTATTTTAAAACATTTGAAACTGAGTAATATTACAAAATCTTGAACTATTAAAGAAAAAGTATGTGAAAGTTTGAATGCAGTACCTTTGCTGATTGTTTTTAAAATTCACAATTTAAATTTTAAAGTCTACCTCAAATTACTTTCAAAGTTGTAGCCAGATATGGAGTTCAGCAACTTTTAAGAGACCCCTCACACTTAACAGGCTTGAGACTGTCTGGCATGTATTGTGTAAAATGGCCCATGTCGGAGCATAAATGAAAAATGGAGAAATCATAAAAGAAAAAAGTGAAAAGCTATTTCCGTCTTCCTTAACCCTTACAATGGTACAACCGATTGGTTTTGCCTTTGCGACCAGTGCAGACATAGATCAGCCTGCACATCCGTGCAGACTGATCATGGTCTGCACTGTTCGCTATTCAGTCAGTACATTTTGAGTGAACACCCATTCGAATGATAAATGGTATTGCCCAAATTGAATGATGGACCTGTCCATTTTAGAAACTTAGCGTGCTAAAGGTTAAAAGGTCAGAAACACAATATGCATAGGATGTGACAACAAAACTGCACTACACTATTATAATCACACCAACACCAGAAACAGAATACAATGCCAGGCGTTTTTAGTCTCTATTTATTAGCAAGCTATATATATGTTTAAAGCAGGCAAGCAACATGCAAAAAATTTCAAGTATTTAATAGTTTCTACAACATAATATTATGACATACAACATGGAGGCTTTAATAAAGAAAGTGGGAATAAAATGCTTCAAATTGGGAAAATAACTTGTCTGATTTATCTAGACTGTGTTGTGAATCTACATTTGCCTGAAACAACAATTTTTTTAACCCAGTGGCACTTTTTACAAAATAAAATTTTTTGTGTTTTTTTTTCATTTTATTTTATTTTTTTTTTCCGATGCTAACATTTTCCAACTTTATTTTTATTTTTATTCCCTCCTCCTAATGCTCATTTTTGGAAAATCTCCTGTAACCCAAGTTATTAAAAAACTCTGGCCTTAGGTGCCTTCCAGTAGGGGACTTTGTATTGCATGGCAATACTTCATTCACTTGTTTTTAGCTCACCTGTCACATAGTGACAAGGTGAGCTTTTGTGATCACCCTTCGTCCGTCGTCAGTCCGTGCGTGCGTCCGTGCGTGCGTCCGTCAACAATTTCTTGTCTGCACGATAGTGGTTTCATTTATGATTTTATTTTAACCAAACTTGCACACAGCTTGTATCACCATAAGATCTCGGTTCCTTTCTTGAACTGGCCAGGTCCCATTATGGGTTCCAGAGTTATGGCCCCTGAAAAGGCCAAAATTAGCTATTTTGACCTTGTCTGCACAATAGCAGCTTTATTTATAATTTGATTTTTACCAAACTGGCACACAACTTGTATCACCATAAGATCTTGGTTCCTTTCTTGAACTGGCCAGATTCCATTATGGGTTCCAGAGTTATGGCCCCTGAAAGGGCCAGAATTAGCTATTTTGACCTTGTCTGCACAATAGCAGCTTCATTTATGAATTGATTTTAACCAAACTTGCACACAACTTGTGTCACCATAAGATCTTGGATCCTTTCTTCAACTGGCGAAATTCCATTATGGGTTCCAGAGTTATGGCCCCTGAAAGGGCCAGAATTAGCTATTTTGACCTTGTCTGCACAATAGCAGCTTCATTTATGATTTTATTTTAACCAAACTTGCACACAACTTGTGTCACCATAAGATCTTGGATCCTTTCCTCAACTGGCGAAATTCCTTATGGGTTCCAGAGTTATGGCCCCTGAAAGGGCCAGAATTAGCTATTTTGACCTTGTCTGCACAATAGCAGCTTCATTTATGATTTGAATTTAATCAAACTTGCACAAAACTTGTGTCACCATAAGATCTCGGTTCCTTTTTTAAACCGGCCAGATCCCTTAATGGGTTCTACAGTTATGGCCCCTGAAAGGGCCAAAATTAGCTATTTTGACCTTGTCTGCACAATAGCAGCTTCATTTATGATTTGATTTTAACCAAACTTGCACACAACTTGTATTACCACAAGATCTTGTTTCCTTTGTTGAACTGGCCAGATTCCATCATGGGTTCCAGAGTTATGGCCCCTTAAAGGTCCAGAATTGGCTATTTTGGCTTTTGCAGCCATATAGATACTTCATTTATGGTTTTATTGGATACAAACTTCCAAAATCTTCAACAACAACAAATCTTGGATTCCATGACAAATCAGATCCAACTGTAGGTTCCAGAGTTATTTTATATCTGATTACCTCCCCTGATAGTAATCAAAATGGATTTATATCAGTAAGTACTTATAGGACTTATTTGAAATTTCATTATTGTCATTAGTTGGACTGAGCCAATCAGGGTAGATAACTATGGACTGATTTTATGTCAAATTACCTCCCTTTATTTCGAATTAAAATGGGTATATCTCCGTAACTAATGAAGATACTGATCTGAAATTTCATTTATGTCAACAGATTTATTTGGCAGATCCTTCTTTTGTTCACTTACAATAATTGTTTTTTTTAATTACTTCCCTTTTACGTTACTATAAATAGCTTATTTTTAGTAACTTTTTTATTATTGGCCGAAGGGAAAAACCGAGACCACTTTTCTGTGGTACAGCATGGATGGTACCTCCAATTTTTATGTGTATTTTGACATATCTGTACCTTGTAAGAATTTTGTTTTCTTTTTGGTTAAATTTCTTTCCTTTGTTGTTCCTGTCCTTTGGACTTAGATATTTTTTCTGAGGACCTTCTTGTCCTCAAGTGCAATGATAACAGGTGAGCGATATAGGGCCATCATGGCCCTCTTGTTTTAATTTTCCATCAATATTTATAATCAACATGTGTAAAGTTTTGTACCTTCACCCCTCTCTCACCTACCCCCACAAAAAGCATTCATTTTCTGTTAATTATGTCTCCCACCACACAGTGGTGTGGGAGACATATTGATTTACTCCAGTCTGTCTGTGTGTCTGTGTGTGTGTGTGTCTGTCACAAAGTTTGTCCGCACTCTAAGTCGAACATTTCTCATCCGATCTTCACCAAACTTGAACAAAATGTGTTTGACCATGAGACCTCGGCCAAGTTCGATAACTAGCCAAATCGGTCCAGGTATTTTGGAGTTACGGCCCTTGAATTATCGAAAAATCGGTCTTTTTACTCTTGTCCGCACTCTAAGTCGAACATTTCTCATCCGATCTTCACCAAACTTGAGCAAAATGTGTTTGACCATGAGACCTTGGCCAAGTTCGATAACTAGCCAAATCGGTCCAGGCATTTTAGAGTTACGGCCGTTGAATTACCGAAAAAATCCGTCTGTTTACTCTTGTCCACTCTCTAAGTCGAACATTTCTCATCCGATCTTCACCAAACTTGAACAAAATGTGTTTGGCCATAAGACCTTACCCAAGTCCAATAACTAGCCAAATCCGCCTAGGCACTTTTCATTTATAGCCCTTGAATTACTGATTGGATCCACTCATCTAGACCATCTAATTGGATCCACTCGTCTAAAACATCTACAGAAACTAACATTTTTCATGATCTAAGGGGCAGTTGTGGGAGACTTGCGCTTTTCTCAAAAGCATCTCTAGTTTGATTTTGACTAATGAAATTATTTGCTTCTTTGTAACATTCTTAACTTTTTGCTGAATCTATTTTTTTGCCGTTCCTCACCACAGACCCTTTCGGCGGGGGATGCCAATTTATCGAATTTGCTTGTTCATTTTGTGCCAAAATTATGTAACGTCATTTCGTGACGTCATTTTGGCAAAATAACATGACGTCATTTCCTGTATATTTATGTTGTTACTGATGAAGGCATTGAGCCGCGACATGTTTTACAGTAGAAATATATAGAAATATTAGTGTTAGTTTTGTTTTGGATTATTTAAATACTGTAATACTATATTCTTTCACTAGTTATAGGTGCAGATGGGAATATCTGGTTCGAGGGTAACTGTTAACGCGGTAACGAGGCTCCTGCCGAGTTACCACATTAACAGTTACTCGAGAGCCAGTTATTCCCATCTGCACCTAGAGCCAATGACTGAATCTTTTTCTTGCATGCCATATTCAACAAATAATAGTAAAAATAAATTCAAACAAATGATTTTCTTATAGCACTTTTTTCATATAGTAGCATACTAACTAAGATTGGGAACTTTACGTCCGTAAACAGGAAGTACATTATGATGTTACAAAGTCGAAAACAACGTAATAGTTCTGGTTTTGTTTTATACTTCACTGTATTTCAGTGATTTCTACTTTGGTACTAGGAATTTGTACTGTTTATTTCAGTGATTTCTACTGTGATACTAGGAATTTATACTTCACTTTTCCTGAAGCTTGTTTCATACACTTCTGTCAACAAATGGTGCCGGCAGTCAAGGTCACCAACAAGAACACGTGTGAGACGAGCCAAATCTGTCAGTATGTCCGAAGGCAACTGTAAGTTAAATTTTCAGTTTTTAGCTTGACTATTCATAGAATAGTAGAGCTATTGGACTAGCCCGTGCGTCCGCGTCAGCGTCCCGATTTGGTTAAGGTTTTGTATGTAAGCTGGTATCTCAGTAACCACTTTGTGGGAATGGAATGAAACTTCACACACTTATTCACTGTGATAAACTGACTTACATAGCACAGGTTCCATAACTTTATATTGCTTTTTCACATAATTATGCCCCTTTTTCGACTTAGAAATTTTTGGTTAAGGTTTTGTATGTAAGCTGGTATCTCAGTACTCACTAATGGGAATGGATTGAAACTTCACACACTTCTTCACTGTCATGATCTGAAATGCACTATACAGGTTCCATAACTCTACCTTGTTATTTTTCAAAATTATGCCCCTCTTTTCGACTTAGCAGTTTTTGGTTAAATTTTTGTATGTAAGCTGATATCTCAGTATCCACTAATGAGAATGGATTGAAACTTCACACACTTGTTCACTGTCATGATCTCACATGCACTGTGAAGTTCCCATAGCTCTACTTTGCATTTTTACGAAATTTTGCCCCATTTTTGACTTAGCAGTTTTGGGTTAAGTTTTTGTATGTAAGCTGGTATCTAAGTATCTACTAATATGAAATGATTGAAACTTCACACACTTGTTCACTGTCATGATATGACATGCATTGCAGAGGTTCAATTACTCTACTTTGCATTTTACAAAATTATGCCCCTTTTTGCAACTTTTGTATTCATTCAATTGACAAGGCTGTTGAATAGTTGAGTGTTGCTGTCCTCTGACAGCTCTTGTTATTAGTCCCCTACTGGTTGAAAACCAGTTTCAGGGACTATAGGAATGCGCTTTTCCGTCATTTCTTCCGTCCATCCGTCCGCAATTTCTTGTCCGGTCCATAACTCTGCCATCCATGAAGGGATTTTAATATTACCTGGCACAAATGTTTGCCTTGATGAGAGGACTTGTCATGCGCAAGACCCGGACCCCTACCTCAAAGGTCAAGGCCACAATTGGAGGTCAAAGGTCAACATGGCTTTTCTCCTGTCCGGTCCATAACTCTCCCATCAATGAAGGGATTTTAATATTACTTGACACAAATGTACCTCATAATAAGACGATATGTCATGCCCAACTTTCGGACCCCTAGCTTAAAGGTCAAGGTCACACTTAGCAGTCTAATGTTAACATGGCATGAACAGGGTCTGCTTCGTGTCCGGTCCATAACTCTGTTATTCATTAAAGGATTTTAATATCACTTGGCACAAATGTTCCTCATGATGAGACAACTTGTCATGCGCAAGACCCAGACCCCTGGCTCAAAGGTCAAGGTCACAATTGGAGGTCAAATGTCAACAGGGCTTTTTTCCTGTCCAGTCCATAACTCTGCCATCCATGAAGGGATTTTAATATTACTTGGCACAAATGTTCCCCATGATGAGATGATGTGTCATGCGCAAGGTCAAGGTCACATTTTGAGACCAAAGGTCAATAGGATTTTTTACCTGTCCGGTCTATAACTTTGTCATGCAAGGCATGATTTAAATATCAGTTGGCACAAATATTTCCCTGGATTAGACAACATGTGTGACAAGGTGAGCTGTTGTGACTGCTTGATGTCCGTAGTCTGTCGTGCGTCGTCCGTCGTGCGTCAACAATTTGTAAAAAAATCTTCTTCTTGAAAACCACTGGGCAGAATTACACCAAACTTCACAGGAATGATCCTTGGGTGGCCCCCTTTCAAAACTTTTCAAAGAACTGAATTCCATGAAGAACTCTGGTTGCCATGGCAGCCGAAAGGAAAAACTTTAAAAATCTTCTTCTCAAAAACCAGAAGCCCTAATGCTTAGATATTTGGTGTGAAGCATTGCCTAGTGGACCTCTACCAAATTTGACCCCGGGGTCAAAATTGACCCCGCCCCAGGGGTCACTTGATCTTACATAGGAAAATCTTAAAAAATCTTCTTCTCAAAAAGCAGAAGCCCTAGAGCTTAGATATTTGACATGTAGCATTGCCTAGTGGACCTCTACTAAAGTTGTTCAAATCATGACCTCCGGCATCAAAATTGACCACGCCCCAGGGGTCACTTGATTTTATATATGAAAATCTTCAAAAAATTTCTAAAAATAAACCAGAAGGCCTAGAGCTTAGATATTTGACATGTAGCATTGCCTAGTGGACCTCTACAAAATTTGTTTAAATCATGACCCCTGGGGTCAAAATTGACCCTGCCCCAGGGGTCACTTGATTTTACATATGAAAATCTTCAAAAATCTTCTCAAAAACCAGAAGCCCTAAAGCTTATATATATGGTGTGAAGCATTGCCTTGTGGACCTCTACCAAGTTTGTTCAAATCATGACCCCAGGGTCAAAATTGACCCTGCCCCAGGGGTCACTTGATTTTACATAGGAAAATCTTAAAAAATCTTCTTCTCAAAAACCAGAAGCCCTAGAGCTTAGATATTTGACATGTAGCATTGCCTAGTGGACCTCTACTAAAGTTGTTCAAATCATGACCTCCGGCGTCAAAATTGACCCTGCCCCATGGGTCACTTGATTTTACATATGAAAATCTTCAAAAATTTTCTAAAAATAAACCAGAAGGCCTAGAGCTTAGATATTTGACATGTAGCATTGCCTAGTGGACCTCTACAAAATTTGTTTAAATCATGACCCCCAGGATCAAAATTGACCCTGCCCCAGGGGTCACTTGATTTTACATAGGAAAATCTTAAAAAATCTTCTTCTCAAAAACAAGAAGCCTGGAGCTTAGATATTTGACATGTAGGTTTGCCTAGTGAACCTCTACTAAAGTTGTTCAAATCATGACCCCGGGGTCAAAATTGACCCTGCCCCAGGGGTCACTTGATTTTACATAGGAAAATCTTAAAAAATCTTCTTCTCAAAAACCGGAAGCCCTGGAGCTTAGATATTTGGTGTGAAGCATTGCCTAGTGGACCTCTACCAAATTTGTTCAAATCGTGACCCTGGGGTCAAAATTGACCCCGCCCCAGGGGTTGCTTGATTGTACATAGGAAAATCTTAAAAAATCTTCTTCTCAAAAAGCATAAGCCTTGGAGCTTAGATATTTGACATGTAGCATTGCCTAGTGGACCTCTACTAAAATTGTTCAAATCATGACCCCGGGGTCAAAATTGACCCTGCCCCAGGGGTCACTTGATTTTACATATGAAAATCTTCAAAAAAATTCTAAAAATAAACCAGAAGGCTTAGAGCTTAGATATTTCACATGTAGCATTGCCTAGTGAACCTCTACAAAATTTGTTTAAGTCATGACCCTCGGGGGTCAAAATTGTCCCCGCTGCCGGGGTCACTTGATTTTACATAGGAAAATCTTAAAAAATCTTCTTCTCGAAAACCAGAAGCCCTAGAGCTTAGATATTTGACATGTAGGTTTGCCTAGTGAACCTCTACTAAAGTTGTTCAAATCATGACCCCGGGTCAAAATTGACCCCACCCCAGGGGTCACTTGATTTTACATATGAAAATCTTCAAAACTTTTCTAAAAATAAACCAGAAGGCCTAGGTCTTAGATATTTGAAATGTAGCATTGCCAAATAGACCTACAAAATTTGTTCAAATCATGACCCCTGGGGGCAAATTGGCTCCGCCCCATGGGGTTACTTGATTGTACATAGAAAAATCTTCAAAATTTTCTAAAAAAAAAAAACCCAGAAGGCCTAGAGCTTAGATATTTGACATGTAGCATTGCCTAGTGGACCTCTACAAAATTTGTTCAAATCTTGACTCCCCAGGGTCAAATTGACCCAGCCCCAGGGTTACTTGATTGTGCATAGGGAAATCTTCATAAATTTGCTAAAAATAAACCAGAAGGCCTAGCTCTTAAAGCTTTAGTTAAGAAATTTGTTCAAGCAAGCAACTCTCCTCAGATGAGCGATATAGGGCCATCATGGCCCTCTTGTTTAAGAATTACCTCCCTTTGTTTTTACTATAAATAGATTATATTGTTACTTTTTTATTACTGGCCGTAGGGAAAAATCGAGACCACTTTTCTGTGGTACAACATGCATGTTACATTGAATTTTTAGATGTATTTTGACATATCTCTACCTGGTAAAGAGTTTTGTGTGGACTTGTAATATATTTTTTTCTAATAGAATTGTTTTTTTTTTTTTGTTTTTTTTTTTATTGATTTCCCTTTGTTGTTACTATAGATAACTTATATGATAACTTTTTCATAATTGGCCAAAATAAATACATATGAAAGCAACTATAGGTTTTTCATGTATGCAAATTTTAATCCAAGTGTTTTGTTATAACATATTGTACATGTAGTACAATATTGTTTATACATCATTGACATATATCAATTCATTATGTTATACTGCAGTAGAAACAATAAGGTGCCTTCCAATAGGGGACTTTCACCTCATTCACCTCTTTAAAAAAATGTCCATTCAGTTTTGATTGTCAGATATTCATATCTTTAATTCATATTTCAAGGTAAAATTTCAGAGTAATTATTGTGTATTTGACTTGAGATGTACAGTCAGTGTAACTCCTTATGCCCCTTCCATATTTTTAGCTCACCTGATCTAAAAGCTCATGGTGAGCTTTTGTAATCGCTCAATGTCTGTTGTGCAACGTCGTCGTGTGTCCGTCAACATTTTCTAAAAAAATCTTCTTCTTGAAAACCACTAGGCAGAATTACACCAAAATTCACAGGAATAATCCTTGGGTGGCCCCCTTTCAAAATTATTCAAAGAATTTAATTCCATCCAGAACTCTGGTTGGTCTAATGGTCCTCTATAAAGTTTGTTCCTCTGGGGTGAAAAGAGGCCCTGGCCCGGGGGGGGTGGGGGGGCACAAGTTTTACAGAGGCTTATATAGGAAAATTTTTTAAAAAATCTTCTTGTATAAAACCCACAAGACCTAGGCCTTTGATATTTCATATGTAGCATTGCCTTGTGGTCCTCTACCAAAATTGTTCAAATTATAACCCTTGGGTGAAAAGAGGCCCTGCCCCAGGGGGTCTCAAGTTTTACATAGACTAATATAGGAAATTATTATTATTATTATTATGCCAGATTTATATAGCGCCCTTTTCATGAACAATTTCACGTTCAAAGGCGCTTTACATAGTTCAAATGCAGCCACATAGCTAGGGCACATAATTCATCCTCTACTAGTACAGACACAGAGCGATCTGACCAGAGGGACAGAGTGAGACAAAGCCCCCACGACAGAGAGATCAGAAATCAGATACAGGCTTGTCCGGCTAACTTAGCCTAGCTCGTTGCGAATAGACAGCCTGGTTCTTTAACGTGCCCAGTGTATAGCACTGATACACGCAAGGAAAGAAGTTTAGAAATCTTCTTGTCTGAAATTGCAAGGCCTAGACTTTTGATATTTGTTATGTTGCATTGCCTAATGGTCCTCTACCAAAATTGTTCAAATTATGTCGTTTGGTGAAAAGAGGCCCCGTCCAGCGGGTCACTTTTTATATGAGTTTTATAGGAATAAATTGTTCAAAATAATAAATTATCAGATCATATTTCCTAGACTGTTTAATTATAATTACCTGATGACCCCAAGTAATTAGGGGTCACTTGACTGTGACTTTGACCTACTGACCTACTTTCTTGTTTTTAGCTCACCTGTCACATAGTGACAAGGTGAGCTTTTGTGATCACCCTTCGTCCGTCGTCCGTGCGTCAACAATTTCTTGTCTGCACGATAGTGGTTTCATTTATGATTTTATTTTAACCTAACTTGCACACAACTTCTATCACCATAAGATCACGGTTCCTTTCTTGAACTGGCCAGATCCCATTATGGGTTCCAGAGTTATGGCCCCTAACAGGGCCAGAATTAGCTATTTTGACCTTGTCTGCACAATAGCAGCTTTGTTTATGATTTGATTTTTACCAAACTGGCACACAACTTGTATCACCATAAGATATTGGTTCCTTTCTTGAACTGGCCAGATTCCAGTATGGGTTCCAGAGTTATGGCCCCTGAAAAGGCCAAAATTAGCTATTTTGACCTTGTCTGCACAATAGCAGCTTCATTTATGATTTTATTTTAACCAAACTTGCACACAACTTGTATCACCATAAGATCTCAGTTCCTTTCTTGAACTAGCCCGATCCCGTTATGGGTTCCAGAGTTATGGCCCCTGAAAGGGCCATAATTAGCTATTTTGACCTTGTCTGCACAATAGCAGCTTCATTTATGGTTTGATTTTAACCAAACTTGCACACAACTTGTATCACCACAAGATCTTGCTTCCTTTCTTCAACTGGCCAGATTCCATCATGGGTTCCAGAGTTATGGCCCCTTAAAGGTCCAAAATTGGCTATTTTGGCTTTTGCAGCCATATAGAGACTTCATTTATGGTTTTATTTAATACAAACTTCTAAAATATCTTCAACAACAATAAATCTTGGATTCCATGACAAATCAGATCCAATCATAGGTTCCAGAGTTATTTTATATCTGAATACCTCCCCTGATTTTAATCAAAATGGATTTATTTGAAATTTCATTATTGTTATTAGTTGGACTGAGATGATCAGGGTAGATAACTTTGGACTGATTTATGTCAAATTACCTCCCTTTATTTCCAATTAAAATTGTTATATCTCCATAACTTATAAAGATACTGATCTGAAATTTCATTTATGTCAACAGATTTATTTGGCAGATCCTTCTTTTGTCCACTTAAAATTTTTTTTTTAATTACTTCCTTTTACGTTACTATAAATAGCTTTTTTTAAGTAACTTTTTAGCTCACCTGTCACATAGTGACAAGGTGAGCTTTTGTGATCACGCAGCGTCTGTTGTCCGTCGTCCGTGCGTGCGTCCGTGCGTAAACTTTTCCTTGTGACATCTCTAGAGGTCACATTTTTTGTGGGATCTTTATGAAAGTTGGTCAGAATGTTCATCTTGATGATATCTAGGTCAAGTTCGAAACTGGATCATGTGCCGTCAAAAACTAGGTCAGTAGGTCAAATAATAGAAAAACCTTGTGACCTCTCTAAAGGCCATATTTTTCATGGGATCTGTATGAATATTGGTCTGAATGTTCATCTTGATGATATCTAGGTCAAATTCGAAACTGGGTTATGTGCCATCAAAAACTAGGTCAGTAGGTCTAAAAATAGAAAAACCTTGTGACCTCTCTAGAGGCCATATATTTCATGAGATCTTCATGAAAATTGGTCAGAATGTTCACCTTGATGATATCTAGGTCAAGTTCAAAAGTGGGTCACGTGCCTTCAAAAACTAGGTCAATAGGTCAAATAATAGAAAAACCTTGTGACCTCTCTAGAGGCTATATTTTTCATGGGATCTGTATGAAAATTGGTCTGAATGTACATCTTGATGATATCTAGGTCAAGTTCGAAAGTGGGTCACATGCCATCAAAAACTAGGTCAGTAGGTCAAATAATAGAAAAACCTTGTGACCTCTCTAAAGGCCATATTTTTTATGGGATCTGTATGAAAGTTGGTCTGAATGTTCATCTTGATGATATCTAGGTCAAGTTCGAAACAGGGTCATGTGCGGTCAAAAACTAGGTCAGTAGGTCTAAAAATAGAAAAACCTTGTGACATCACTAGAGGCCATATTTGTGAATGGATCTTCATGAAAATTTGTCAGAATGTTCATCTTGATGATATCTAGGTCAAGTTCGAAAGTGGGTCACATGCCTTCAAAAAGTAGGTCAGTAGGTCAAATAATGAAAAAACGTTGTGACCGCTCTAGAGGCCATATTTTTCATGGGATCTTATGAAAGTTGGTCTGAATGTTTATCAACTGGGTCATGTGGGAAGAGGTGAGCGAGTCAGGACCATCATGGTCCTCTTGTTTATTATTGGCCGTAGGGAAAACACGAGACCAGTTTTCTGTGGTACAACATGGATGATACCTTCAATTTTTAGGTGTATTTTAACATACCTATACCTTGTAAGATTTTTTTTTCTTTTTGGTTAAATTTCTTCCCTTTGTTGTTCCTGTCCTTTGGACTTAGATATTTTTTCTGAGGACCTTCTTGTCCTCAGGTGCAATGATAACAGGTGAGCGATATAGGGCCATCATGGCCCTCTTGTTTAAGATACAGCCTTGAAATTTGGGTAACATATACAGTTTTGCACACCGATTTTAAAACTGACTTTCAGTGACCATGAATTTGACCTACTGACCTACTTTCTAATATTTTAGCATCAGTTTGCCATTTTAAACATGTGGCTCATATTACTCAGGTGAGCGGTTCAGGGTCATCATGACCCTCTTGTTGTAAATACCTTTCATACTAATTAAAGTACATTGTTTAAATGTTTCAATAAATTAAACAACATATTTTAGATAATGTATGATATCATTTTACTTACTCTATGGACACAACCTAATTTTTAAAAAATCACAAAATACATATAAATGTCTACAATTTTAAGGGTGTTTCATTGTAATTAAGGCAAGGAAATTGTGAGCAAAACAAAATTGCTATCCTGTCATATCATGGGATTAAATCTAAATTTGGTTAGATATTAGATTATACATCTGGTAAATCCTTATAAATGATATTTGCTTGTTTGTAAAAGCACAACTTTAATGTGTAGTTTTGTGACTTTGTAAAAATAATGAAATGTCTTTGCACAAATTGGTTTTGTTCAAATTCTAATAATCAACAACATTTTTCGGTTTTTAGGCATTTTGTAAAATGACTGAAGTTTTTAGGCATTTTGTGAGGCTTTTTGTAAAATGACTAGCATTGTTAGCCATTGATATTTCCAAGCTTGATTGCTTTTAGATCTAAAACAAAATAAGACAGTGGAAAAACTGTAATTAATCATAATAGAGGAAAATATTGAACTTGAAACATTAAGGTTTACTGATATGCAAGTCAGTGTCTGTTATTTATGATTCTAACACGACCAGATTTGTTTTCCTATTAAAGAAAGGAGGCTGAAAACTGTATGTTATTCATTTTTCTGATGTTACAATTATTATGTCCCCCTTCAAAGAAGGTGGGGTATATTGTTTTGCAGATGTCGGTTGGTCAGTATGTCGTTCCGTCCGTAGACCAATTGGTTTCCGGATGACAACTCAAGAATGCTTGGGCATAGGATCATGAAAGTTGATAGGGAGGTTGGTCACGACCAGCATATGACCCCTATTGATTTTGAGGCGTTGCTCAAAGGTTAAGGTCACAGTGACCCGGAACTGTTAAACAGTTTCCGGATGATAACTCAAGAACGCTAATTGGGCCTAGGATCATGAAAGTTGATAGGGAGGTTGGCCATGACCAGCAGATGACCCCTATTGATTTTGCGGTCAGTTGCTCAGAGGTCAAGGTCACAGTGACCTGGAACAATTAAACGGTTTCCAGATGATAACTCAAGAATACTTGGGCCTAGGATCATGAAAGTTGTTAGGGAGGATGGTCATGACCAGCTGATGACCCATATTGGTTTTGAGGTCAGTCAGTCAAAGGTCAAGGATACAGTGATGTTGATCATGATCAGCAGATGACCCCTATCGATTTAGAGGTCAGTAGGTCAAAGGTCAATATCACATTGACACAGAACAGTAGAACTTTTTGCAAGATAACTGGAGAATGCTTTGGTCTAAGATCACATTTGATACAGTGTTTACGTATGATTGGTAAATGACCCATAATTATTGATTTGAGGTCAGTATGTCAAACATCCAGTGCAAAGTGACCAAATAATTTCTATTCCTTGTGCAATTACTGAATGCATCAAGGGGGGGCATTTCGTGTTCTATGAGCACTTGTTACGTCATAGCGTTAGATGGCATAGCAGCACGCTGGAAAAAAAAATCTACAGAAATCTGGCAAATATTTGATGGATATCGTCAAGGTCGTACATAAAAATCATTGATAACGTGTTAGAATCGAAATAATATATCTCAAACAGTAATAATTTTCTTGTGAGAATGACAAATGACAAATCACTGTTTGGGATATATTATTTCTTAAGCAATATATTTACAAAATAAATTATTGATATAGTTTGTAGCAAAATATTTTTAACACTAGAGGATTCTAATATGTTGACAAATGGATTATTTTAGCCAAAGGAAAACATAAGGAAGGTATTAAATTTATGTCACTTTACATACAAGTATACAAGGCTTATCAAAGTATAGCACAAGAAAGCTACTGAGGGTTACTATAGCATGTCACAAAGTAGAGGTGCTAGTTGTCATCAAGAAGAAGCTAACCTAGTTACTATATGATATAGATATATACTAACAGAAAGAAATGGGTAACTTCAGTCTGACTAAAGTACATCTCCTATTACGCTACGCATAGGATCTGAACACGAGCTATTGATAGCCTCGTTCTGACGACCCTTCCGCTAGCCAGTCAAAAGCTAACTTACAACATTCTGCAAGCTTAAAAAAGCCTTGGTTTTTGATATCTACAATTCTGATGTCGTAAGATGTCTGATAGCCAGTTAGCTCAGTCGGTAGGACACTTGCTTTGTAAGCAAGGGGTCCCGGGTTCGAGCCCTGGAATGACTGCACATTTTTCTTACTCTTTGACATTCGAACAAGTCATCTGATTGGTTCAAATAAAAATAGATTTGCGAAAATAAAATTAGCAATACTGGAAATCCAAAATATACAGAAGACGTATGTGAATGGGTCGTTCTCAGATCTTTGTTTAGAAGATCAAGTACTTAAGTCAGATTGTGGGTAACTTTATACAGACTACAGTCAAGACTGTTTTAAGAGACCGACTTTGGGAAGCAGCAAAAAAGGTCACATATGACAGGGAGTCTCTTAAAACAGTTTCACTTAACTGGATGACGCTGGTTTCATATATGTTTCCAATTAAAGTACATGTATATCAGATGCTTATATATAGGCCTCTTTTAAGATAGGAGTGAAAACATGTTTAGATACTATTTCTTTAATTGCATATTGATAAAATGTAGATTTGAAATAATTTGCATCATTCGTATGATGTTGATAAAACAAATTTAAGCTCATGATCTGGTAAGGAAATAAAGGGAAGCAGTAAAATATAAATGTTCCATTAGAACTATTTTACACACTGAGGTTTATGATATTTATTTCTTTGTGTATTAATGGTTCATTGACATTTATTCGTTTATTGACTGCATCTTTAAACCGTGTTTACTTCGTTGTTTCCTGTTAAATACCATCATCTTTTTGTTTCACCAGGAACATTGTTAATTTATGACTGACTCCGAATTCTTCAGTGACTTTATACGCTGGTTTTCCCCCAATCGAGCAATTCAGGTGCCTTAACACACTGTTCTTCTGCCAAAACAGTTTTTTTTTATGTTTTTCTTTGGCCATTTTTTGTAAACAAATTAGTTTTCGCTCAAACAACTTCACGCGAGATAACAAACGGTAACTCTGTCGCGTAAAATCTAGCAAGGGAGCATCTCAAAGTCGCTGAAAATGGTCTAACAATCGATTCAGGAGCCTGATTTCACAGTCTTTTGTTGCGTAAGGCAGGGGGTTGCTAAACTCAGACTCTTAATAGTAAATTGCGTCCGGAGCATAAAATAGGGTCGCATATGACAGGGAGTCGCTAAATTCACGGGGTCGTTAAGGCAGTCTCGACTGCATATACAGACAGACTTCTGAGGTGTGATCATCATGGAGCTTTAATTGCAAAACTATTTCATTTTATGCATTTCCATGAAATATTCAGAATTATTAGTGAGATATAATCCAATAAGATACTTATTCCCCGATTCATCGAAGAAATTTTGTTTTGTCTTCGTCTGTCGTTCTGAAGCCATAGCTGTGTGTTCAAAAGTCATATTGTTATTGTTTGAATATACAGCTATAGAATGACAGAGAAATTGACATGGAAAATATCGAAACCACATCCTTCCATTTCTAATGGGAATAAATGCCTCAAAAGCATGACAATTTCAGTTTGATAGTTATCCTTTTAGCTCACCTGTCACAAAGTGACAAGGTGAGCTATTGTGACCGTTCGATGTCCGTCTTCAGTCGTCCGTTGTGCGTCAAAATCTTCTTCTTGAAAACCACTGGGCAGAATTACACCAAACGTCATAGGAATGATCCTTGGGTGGCCCCCTTTCAAAATTATTCAAAGAATTGAATTCCATGCAGAACTCTGGTTGCCATGGCAATTGAAAGGAAAAACTT
This sequence comes from Mercenaria mercenaria, assembly GCF_021730395.1. Lineage (NCBI taxonomy): Eukaryota > Metazoa > Mollusca > Bivalvia > Venerida > Veneridae > Mercenaria > Mercenaria mercenaria. The sequence continues at coordinate 26,861 of NW_026463086.1, read as the reverse complement.
AAAAAATCTGCTTGTCCAAAACCAAAGGGCCTAGGTCTTTGATATCTGGTGTGTAGCTTCATCTAGTGGTCTTCTACCAAAATTATTTAAATTATCCCCCTAGGGTCAAATATGGCCCCGCCCCAGGGGTCACATGGTTTATATAGACTTATATAGGGTAAACTTTGAAAATCTTCTTGTACAAAACCACATGGCCTAGGGCTTTGATATTTGGTATGTTGCATCATCTAGTGGTCCTCTTCCAAGATTATTCAAATTATCCCCCTAGGGTGAAATATGGCCTGCCTTCCCAAGTTTTACATAGACTTACATACATAGGGAAAAAAGTTTAAAAATCTTTTTGTCTGAAACCACAACACTTAAACCTTTGATATTTGGTTTTCAGCGTTGTCTTATGGTCCTCAACAAAAATTGTTCAAATTGTAGCCCTTGGGTGAAAAGAGGTCCTGCCCTGGGGTCCCAAGTTCTATATAGACTTATATAGGAAAAAGCTTTAAAAATCTTCATGTCTGAAACCATACGACCTAGGCTTTTGATATTTGGTATGATGCAATGTCTAGTAGTCCTCTACCAAAATTGTTCAAATTATGCCCCTGGGATTAAAAGAGGCCCTGCCCTGGGGTCACTTAGTTATTATGTGAGTTATATAGGAAAAATACTTAAAAAATCATCTGATCCTATTTCCAAGACTGTTTAATTATATTTACCTGATGACCCCAAGTAATATGATGTCACTTGATCGTGACCTTGACCTACTGACCTACTTTCTTGTTTTTTAAGATACAGCCTTGAAATTTTGATGACATACACAGTTTTGCACACAAATCATAAAACTTAGTTTCATTGACCATGAATGTGACCTACTGACGATCCAGGGTCATCATGACCTCCTTGTTTGAAATACTTAAATTTGTTACAGAAAGTAAAATATAAACTCACCTTCTGTCTTTGTTTACATTTCTCATGTAGTTCATTAGTGCCGCCTCGGAAGTATCACTGTCTCTTTTTTCAACTCGCCTCCATAAAGAGTGGGAGCCAGTGTTTACAGTCTGTGGTATACTCAGTGGAATTCCTGGAATTTAATCCTGCAACAATTAAATACATAGGCACACTTGGTAATGAAGCAGTTTTAATTTGCTCAATCATCCTAAGGCCAAAATTAAAATTAGGTTTGTTTGCTGTCTCCCGACCAACCCGTGAAAACCACTGTGCTCCGAATTTTTTTATTGGTCCACTGAGCAGAATATTTTTTTTTAATAAGTTCCGATCAGCTGCAGAACATTAATCCAAATTGCATTCATGTTACAGAGCAGCACTTTCATTTAACGCCCGAACATCTATAACTTTCAATTAAATCCCGAAAATTACATCAGCCAGTGTGTTTGCATCACAAGGTGTGAAAAATTTGCTATATTAGATCACTGATGATTGCTGCATTGACAAGCTTACAAATTTAGTTTCATGTTACCGACGAGTGCAAAAAGCGAATTTTAAAAGCGCGGAATACCATACTTATGTCAGACTGTTATAATATTTTTCTAGATGTAAAATGTTATTTTTGCTCATGCATTTCAATAATTATGTTTCAAATAAGAAACAATCTTTTATAGGAAGCATGGTAAACAAGAAACAACTATTCATGTGCGCATGGTCGTCTGCTGCAATATTGCTGTCAGTTCTAAAGAGAAAAAAAACGTACTAAACTACAAAAAAATATATATATATATACAAAACTATAAGAACCTCTTGTTTAACATCTTAGGATACATTTGGTAAATTTGAAATGAGATCGATTGTGCACACTTGCGAAAATAATTACGTTGTGGGTACGCTATTATAATTTTGGCGGGAAAGAAGCACGTTCGTTTCATGACTGATATTGTGTTTGCAGAAGGGCTACTACAGTCTCTTTTTCAGGTCAATATAAATCAAAAGAGTATTTACAGCAGAACTATTATTTCCTGTCCATTTCTGGTCTTGAGAAGGGTAACCTTTCTTTTTCATTCAATACACCTCTCCCGATTAAACTTGTAGGCACTGCTACCGAAAACATTATGGATGCCGCCATTTTTAGCTCACCTGAGCAGAAAGTGCTCATGGTGAGGTATTGTGATCACGCTGTGTCCGTCGTACATCGTGCGTCCATCCTCAACAATTGTGTTTAAATGACATCTCCATAACCACTGAATGGATTTTGATGAAACTTGGCATGGATGTTCCTTGGATGGTCCTCTACCAAAGTTGTTCAAACGGTTCTGCTTGGTTGTACATAGGGGCTGCCAGAGCTAAAAATAGAAAACTCTTCAAACGACATCTCATCCTAAACCGATGGTCCGATTTTAAAATAATTCATACAGATTGCCTTTATGTCACCCTCTACCAAGATTGTTCAAATTATATTGATTCGTCAAAAAACATGGCCGCCAGAGGGCATGGTCACTTTTCCCTATATGTATATTGTAGAAACTTTAAAAATCTTCCAGTGTGAAACTGCTAGCCTGATTTTAGGATAATTTTACACAAATGGTCCTTGTGTGACCCTCTACCAAGAGTGTTCAAGTTATTTTGATTCGTCAAAAAACATGGCTGCCAGAGGGCGTGGTCACTTTTCCTGATATGTATATAGTGGAAACTTTAAAAATCTTGTGTCAAACTGCTGGCTCGATTTTAAAATAATTTTACACAAATGGTTCTTGTGTGACCCTCTACCAAGATTGTTCAAATTACTTTTGATTCATCAGAAAACATGGCTGCCAGAGGGCGTGGTCACTTTTCCTGATATGTTTATAGTGGAAACTTTAAAAATCTTCTTGTGTGAAACTGCTGGCTCGATTTTAGAATAATTTTACACAAATAGTCCTTATGTCACCCTGTACCAAGATTTAACAAATTAATTTGATTTGTCAAAAAACATGGCCGCCAGAGGGCATGGTCACTTTTCCATATATGTATACCATACTTGTCCAAATTATTGCCCTAAGGTCAAAAGATGGCCACACCCCTATGTCTGACATGTTCTTACTGTAGGCTTTTATATTAGAAACTTTGTAAATCTATTTCTCTGAATCAATAAATGCTAGAGCCTTGATATTTTGCGTGTGATATCAGATTTGTAATGTCTACCGTAAATGTTCAAATTATTGCCCTAAGTTCAAGAGTGTGTGTAACATGTATGTAAAATAGGTGAACATAGAAGAAACCTAACTCTGTACTTATACAAGCACACTTGAAGCCTTGTACACAGGTGAGCGCTTTAGGGTCAATGACCCTCTTGTTATTAGATGTCGCCATACAAAATTCATCAATTTATTGGATGTTAATATGAAAAGAGCTCAGAATCTCAAGTTTCGCAACTTGAAATACAGATGGTAAACAAAAGTCCTGAACTCTGAGCACTAAAAATGAATTAATTGCTTATGCACACTGTATATTTTGGCAGGAAAACAATACACGTGCGTTTCATGTTGTAAGTTTTCTGTTTATTAAATGTGTGAATATTTTCCTTGTAATATATGTGCAAATAGATTTCAACATTTAGAGGCTTATGTAAATTACTTTAAGTAAAGTTTTAGAAAATTTAATGTAGATTATCTTAGCACATAGTATTTACGGATCTACGTCCGGAGATTGGGAGTGTGACTGTTTTCGGTGAATCCCTTTAAACTAGATCCATAGCCTCATCAGATATCACTCTCTCTCCCCTTACATTAAGTTTGTCTGTTAAAAACAAACAAATGAAACATGAACAAAATTAAATTATCCAAAAAAAAAAAAATCAACCCAAAAAACAACTAAACCCTGCGAAATGAAATACGTTTTACACCACTACACATCCTATCCAGACTGAGGTCCACCTCTCCCACATAGAATGATAACAACAATTTAGAAGTTTAGTCATTGTTGTAGAAGAGCAGAGAGAAGTTTAATTGAATCATTTAAAATTTAGATTTTTGTTTTTTCAAATATTCGCAGAAGTATCAACAAATCAGATATCAAATGACAGAAGGTATCTTTTCATATTTTTAGCTCACCTGTCACATAGTGACAAGGTGAGCTTTTGTGATCACCCTTTGTCCGTCGTGACAGAGGACCCCGGCTGTACATATTCCAGAGTAACTGTGAAAAAATTGTGGACAAATGCAAAACTTCCTTGGAAAGTAGGTACTTTCCATGGAAGAGTACAGAAAAGTCACCTGTTATATATCATGTCCAGAGTGATTGCAAATGTTTTCCATGGACATCTCTTGAAATTACTCTGGACATCTATCAAAATGTTCATGGAATATTCACTGACACTGCGGAAATGTAGCACTTTGAAAAAATTCTGGTCATTTAACTCTGGAAAATAACTCTGTCATTTTTAGCTCACCAGAGCACAAAGTGCTCAAGGTTTGTGCTCAAGGTGAGCTACTGTGACCGGTCTTTGTCCGGCGTCTGTCGACATGAGTCGTCCTGCATGCGTCATGCGTCGCCCGTTCACATTTGCCTTGTGAACACTAAGAGACCACATTTTTGACCCAATCTTTATGAAACTTGGTCAGAATGTTTGTCTTGATGATTTCTAGGTCAGGTTTGAAACTGGGTCATGTGGGGTCAAAAACTAGGTCAGTAGGTCAAATCATAGGAAAAGCTTGTGAACAATCTAGAGAACACATTTGTGACCCAATCTTTATGAATTTTGGTCACAATGTTAGTCTTGATGATCTCTAGGTCAAATTTGAAACTTGGTTATGTGGGGTCAAAAACTAGGTCAGGAGGTCAGATCAAAGGAAAACCTTGTGAACACTAGAGACCACATTTGTGAGCCAATCTTTATGAAACTTGGTCAGAATGTTAGTCTTGATGATCTCTAGGTTAAGTTTGAAACTGGGTCATGTGGGGTCAAAACTAGGTCAGTAGGTTAAATCAATGGAAAAGCTTGTGAACACTAGATATCTTGAGACCACATTTTTGACCCAGTCGTTATGAAACATAGTCAGTACATTGTCTTGATGATCTCTAGGTCAAGTTCGAAACTGGGTCATGTGGGGTCAAAAACCAGGTCAGTAGGTCAGATCAAAGGAAAAGCTTGTGAAAACTAGAGACCACATTTGTGAGCCAATCTTTATGAAACTTGGTCTGAATGTTAGTCTTGATGATCTCTAGTTCAAGTTCGAAACTTGGTCATGTGGGGTCAAAAACTAGGTCAGTAGGTCAGATCAAAGGAAAAGCTTGTGAACACTCTTTGACACCACATTTTTGACCCAGTCTTTATGAAACTTGGTCAGAATGTTTTTCTTGATGATCTCTAGGTCAAGTTCGAAACTAGGTCATGTTGGGTCAAAACTAGATCAGTAGGTCAGGTCAAAGGAAAAGCTTGTGAACATTCTAGAGACCACATTTTTGACACAATCTTTATGAAACTTGGTCAGAATGTTTGTCTTGATGATCTCTAGGTCAAGTTCGAAACTGTCTCATGTGGCATCAAAAACTAGGTCAGTAGGTCAGATCAATGGAAAAGCTTGTGAACACTCTAGAGACTACATTTTTGACCCAGTCTTTATGGAACATGGTCAGAACATTAGTCTTGATGATCTCTAGGTCAGTTTCTAAACTGGGCATTTGGAGTCGAAAACTAGGTCACCTGGTCAAATAAAAGGAAAAGCTTGTGAACACTTTAGAGGCCACATTTTGTGACTCAATCTTTATGAAACTGGGTCAGAATGTTTGTTGTCATCATTTCTAGGTCAGGTATGAATCTGGGACATGTGGGGTCAAAAACTAGGTCACTAGGCCAGATCAAAGGAAATTCTTTTCAACACTCTAGAGACAACAATTTAAACTTTAAATTGAAACTCATGGGAATTAGTCAGAATGTTTGTTTTGATAATCTATAGGTCAAGTTTGAATCTGGGTCATATGGGGTCAAAAACTAGGTCACTGGCCCTCTTGTCTAAAGGAATTTAAACACATCAGAAAACAATTAGCATCAGACTGGGAATACCATGTGATCAAGCTCAGCCAATTAGATGAACTGATCTTACAGAGGAATTTTCAATATGTGTAACTGGAAGTCTGATGTTAACAAGTTGTGTAAAAATTAGTGAAACTTTATTATGTGAGGTAGTTCTGTTTAAAGTTAATACTGAGGATTCTAGATATTGCTCACTTAAGTTTGTTGACATAATTGACCAATGAAACAATAAAACAGCTAAAATAGTAATTTGAAAATATTAATCAGATGATCCTTTTTAGCTCAACTGAGCACAAAGTGCTTGGGGTTAGCTATTGTGGTTGTTCACCGTCCGGAATCTGGCCGTGATCCGTCCATCCACACTTTCCTTTAAACAACATTTCCTGCTAAACCACAAGGCCAATTTTGATGAAACTTCACAGGAATGTTTCTTGTTTGGTCTTCTTTCAAAATTATTCAGAGACAGAATTCTGGTTGCTATGGCAGCCATAAGGAAAAACTTCTTCTTATCCAAAACTACAGGTCCTAGGGCTTTGATATTTGGTATGTAGCATCATCTAGTGGTCCTCTACCAAGATTGTTTAAATTATCCCTCTAGGGTCAAATATAGCCCAGCCCTAGGGGTCGAATGGTTTATTTAGACTTATATAGGGAAAAACTCTAAAAATCTTCTTGCCCAAGATATTTAGTATGTAGCATTACGTAGAGGTCCTGACTATCAAGATTGTTCTTATTATCCCTCTAGGATCATATATGGCCCACCCTGGGGATCTCATGGTTTAAATAGACTTAAATAGGGAAAAACTTTGAAAATCTTCTTGTCCTAAACCACAGGGCCTAGGGCTTTGATATTTGGTATGTAGCATCATCTAGTATTACTCTACCAAGATTTTTCAAATTATCCCCCTAGGGTCAAATATGGCCCCGCTGGGGGTCTCATAGTTTACATAGACTTAATAGGGAAAACTTTGAAAATCTTCTTGTACAAAACCACATGACCTAGAGATTTTATATTTGTTGCGTAGCATTGTGTAGTAGTCCTTTACCAAGATTGCTAAAATTATCCCCTAGGGTTAAAACTGGCCCACCCGGTCTGAGGGTACATGGTTTAAAAAGACTTGTATAGGAAAAAACCTTTAAAAAAAATTTATCTCAAACCATAAAGCCCAGAGCTTAGATATTTAGTATGTGGCATGCTCTAGTGGTTCTCTACCAAGATTGTTCAAATCATGACCCTGGGGTCAATATATGCCACGCCCGAGGGGTCCCTTGTTTTATATTGACTTATATAGGAAAAATTTATTATTAATATGTAAAGTTGTGTACCCCCACCCGGTCACCCCCACCACCCTGGTCACACCCACCTCACCCTCCCTGACCCCCCCCCCCCCCCCCCCCCCCCCCAATTATTTTTCATTTTTTCTTGTTTTTTTTTAACCTTAAACCTTCCATGAATATTTATCAACATGCAAAGTTGTATCGTCCTCCCACCTCGCTCCTCCACCTAGTCACCCGAACAACTCCAATCATGCATGCCCCCCCCCCCCACACCTTCACACACACACACTCCCTTCACCCCCAACAATATTTTCATTTTTGGCTCATCTGAATTTTTGAGAGAAAAAAAGATTAGTTATTGTCATCACGTTGCCTGGTTAAGTTTTATGTTCTGGACAGCTTTTCTCCTTAACTATCAAAGCTGTTGCTTTAAAACTTGCAAGACTAATCTTGTTCACCACCAATAGCTGACTCTGTGCAGCAAAAACTTTTGGCCGTAATTATTTGCCATTAAAAACTGACTCTGCACAGCAAGTACCGTAACTCTACATTGCTTTTTGCAAGAATTATGGTCCCTTTTGGACTTAGAAAATCAGATTTCTTAGTTAAGGTTTGTGTTTAGGTCAGCTTTTCTCCTAAACTATCAAAGCTATTGCTTTAAAACTTGCAACTCTTGTTCACCATCAAAAGCTGACTATGAACAGCAAGAAACATAACTCCATCCTGCTATGCAAGAATTATGGCCCCTTTTGGACTTAGAAAATATCATAAAAACACACAGGTAGGACAACAATTCTATTATAGAGAGACAAAAAAGTGCTCTTGTTTATTTTACATCAATTTTTAGCTCACCTGAGCATGGAGTCCTCAAGGCGAGCTTTTGTGATCGCCCTGTGTTCGCCGTCCATCCGTCCGTTATCAACAATTTGACTCTTAACACTGTAGAAGTCACAATTTTGACCTAAACTTAATGAAACTTGGTCAGAATGTTACCGTTAGTAAAATCTTGGACTAGTTTGATACTGGGTCATCTGGGTTCAAAAACTAGGTCACCAGGTCAAATCAAAGTAAAAGCTTGTTAACACTCTAGAGGCCACAATTTTGGCCCAATCTTAATGAACCTTGGTAAGAATGTTACCCTTAATAAAATCTTGGAAGAGTTCGATATTGGGTCATCTGGAGTCAAAAACTAGGTCACCAGGTCAAATCAAAGGAAAAGCTTGTTAACACTGTAAAGGTCACATTTATGACTGTATCTTCATGTAACTTGGTCAGAATGTTAATCTTGATGATCTCAAGGTCCATTTACAATCTGGGTCATGTAGGTTACAAAACTAGGTCACAGGGTCAAATCAAAGGAAAAGCTAGTTAACACTCTAGAGGCCACATTTATGACCATATCTTCATGAAACTTGGTCAGAATGTTAATCTTGATGATTCATAAGTCAGTTTTAAATCTGGGTCAGGTGGGGTCAAAAACTAGGTCACCAGGTTAAATCAAAGAAAAAGCTTGTTAACACTCTATTGGTAACAATTTTGGCCCAATCTTAATGAAACTTGGTCAGAATGTTACACTCAATTAAATTTTGGATGAGTTCGATATTGGGTCATCTGGGGTAAAAAACTAGGTCTTCAGGTCAAATTAACGGAAAAGCTTGTTTACACTGTAGTGGCCACATTTATGACCATATCTTAATGAAACTTTGTCAGAATGTTAATCTTGATGATCTATAGGTCAAGTTCAAATCTGGGTCAGGTGGGATCAAAAACTAGGTCACTAAGTCAGATCAAAGGAAAAAGTTGTTGACGCTCTAGAAGCCACATTTAAGACTGTATCTTCATGAAACTTAATCAGAATGTCAATCTTGATGATCTTTAGGTCAAGTTTGAATTTGGATCATGTGGGGTCAAAAACTAGGTCACCAGGTCAAATCAAAGGAAAAGTTAGTTAAAGCTTTAGAGGCTACATTTATGACCATATCTTAATGAAACTTGGTCAGAATGTTGATCTTGATGATCTTTAGGTCAGTAGGTCAGTTCAGGCAAGACAGGGCCTTCATGTCCCTCTTGTTATTATCAACATGTGAAGTTTTGTACCCTCACCCAGTCACCCTCCTCCCCGCCCTCCCCTGCACACACACACATTTTTGTTTTTGAAGCTTTAGCAAAGAAATTTGTTGCAGCAAGCAACTAAACTCAGGTGAGTGATATAGGGACATCAAGGCCCTCTTGTTTATGAGATGACTTACAACAATTTAACTTAATACATGTAGTTACAGATGCTACTTGAGAAAAAAGTCTGTTTTTTATCTCACCAGAGCCAAAGGCTCAGGGTGAGCTATTAGGATCAGTCACCGTCTGGTGTCCGTCGTTCGTCCGTAAACTTTTACTTTAAATGACATCTCCTCATAAACCGCTAGGCCAATTTCATCCAAACTTCACAGGAATGTTCCTTGGGTGAAGCTCTACAAAAATTATTCAAAGAATTGAATTCCATGCAGAACTGTAGTTGCCATGGCAACAGAAAGGAAAAACTTTAAAAATCTTCTTCTCAAAAACCAGAAGCCCTAGAGCTTAGATGTATGGTGTGAAGCATTGCCTAGTGGACCTCTACCAAGTTTGTTCAAATCATGACCCCGAGGTCAAAATTGATCCCGCCCCAGGGGTCACTTGATTTTACATAGGAAAATCTTAAAAAATCTTCTTCTCAAAAACCTGAAGACCTAGAGCTAAGATATTTGACATGTAGCATTGCCTAGTGGACCTCTACTAAAATTGTTCAAATCATGACCCTGGGGTCAAAATTGACCCTGCCCCAGGGGTCACTTGATTTTACATAGGAAAATCTTCAAATTTTTTCTAAAAATAAACCAGAAGGCCTAGAGCTTAGATATTTCACATGTAGCATTACCTAGTGGACCTCTACAAATTTTTTTCAAATCATGACCCCGCCTCAGGGGTCACTTGGTTTTACATAGAAAAATCTTGAAAAAATTTCTAAAAATAAACCAGAAGGCCTAGATCATAGATATTTGACAGGTAGCATTGCCTAGTAGACTTCTACAAAATTTGTTCAAATCATGACCCCCGGGGTAAATTTGACCCCGCCCCATGGGGTTACTTGATTGTACATAGAAAAATCTTCAAAATTTTCTAAAAATAAACCAGAAGGCCTAGATCTTAGATATTTGACATGTGGCATTGCCTAGTGGACCTCTACAAAATTTGTTCAAACATGACCCCCGGGGTCAAAATTGACCCCGCTCCAGGAGTCACTAAATTTTACATAGGAAAATCTTCAAATTTTTTTTAAAAATAAACCAGAAGGCCTAGATCATAGATATTTCACAGGTAGCATTGCCTAGTAGACTTCTACAAAATTTGTTCAAGTCATGACCCCCAGGTAAATTTGACCCTGCCCCATGGGGTTACTTGATTGTACATAGAAAAATCTTCAAAATTTTCTAAAAATAAACCAGAAGGCCTAGAGCTTAGATATTTGACATGTAGCATTGCCTAGTGGACCTCTACAAAATTTGTTCAAATCATGACCCCCCGGGGTCAAAATTGACCCCGCCCCAGAGGTCACTTGATTTTACATAGGAAAATCTTCAAAAATTTTCTAAAAATAAACCAGAAGGCCTAGATCTTAGATATTTCACAGGTAGCATTGCCTAGTGGACCTCTACAAAATTTGTCCAAATCATGACCCCCGTGGTCAAAATTGACCCCGCCCCAGGGGTCACTTGATTTTACATAGGAAAAATTTGTAAAAATAAACCAGAAGGCCTAGGTCTTAGATATTTGACGTGTGGCATTGCCTAGTGGACTTCTACAAAATTTGTTCAAATCATGACCTCCGGGGTCAAGTTGACCCTGCCCCATGGTGTTACTTGATTGTACATAGAAAAATCTTCAAAATTTTCTAAAAATAAACCAGAAGGCCTAGAGCTTAGATATTTGACATGTAGCATTGCCTAGTGGACCTCTACAAAATTTGTTCAAATCACGACCTCTGGGGTCAAAACTGACCCCGCCCAAGGTCACTTGATTTTAGATAGGAAAATCTTCAAAAATTTTCTAAAAATAAACCAGAAGGCCTAGATCTTAGATATTTCACAGGTAGCATTGCCTAGTGGACCTCTACAAAATTTATCCAAATCGTGACCCCACTTGATCAAAATTGACCCCGCCCCAGGGGTCACTTGATTTTACATAGAAAAAAATTCTAAAAATAAACCAGAAGGCCTAGGTCTTAGATATTTGACTTGTGGCATTGCTTAGTGGACTTCTACAAAATTTGTTCAAATCATGACCTCCGGGGTCAAGTTGACCCTGCCCCATGGTGTTACTTGATTGTACATAGAAAAATCTTCAAAATTTTCTAAAAATAAACCAGAAGGCCTAGAGCTTAGATATTTGACCTGTGGCATTGCCTAGTGGATCTCTACAAAAGTTGTTTTGAGATCTTGACCCCCGGGGCAAATTGACCCAGCCCCAGGGGTTACTTGATTGTACATAGGGAAATCTTCATAAATTTGCTAAAAATAAACCAGAAGGGCTAGATCTTAGATATTTGATATGTAACATTGCCTAGTAGACTTCTACAAACTTTGTTCAAATCATGACCCTTGGGGTAAAATTGACCCCGCCCCAGGGGTTACTTGATTTTACATCGGAAAATCTTCCAAAAAATTTCTAAAAATCATCAGTTTGACATTTGAAACATGTAGCTCATATTACTCTGGTGAGCGATCCAGGGTCATCATGACCCTCTTGTTCACTGTGTTAAATCACTCCAGGCTATTACGAGGGATGTTCGAAATGAATTGCTTATTTCTATCTGGAGACTTCAAATTTCAAGTTAGCCCAAAAGGGCTCATTTCATGCCCTCGAAGTACTCCCTGTGGCTAGAAATGCAAAGTTTCAGCCGATGTATCCACTTCTTGAAGGCGTCACGGTACGCTGATTTGGGCACAGTAATAAGGTACTGATGAATGGCAGATTCAAGTGCATGTCGGGACTGGTATTTCCGCCCAGCAAGGAATGATTTCAATTTCGGAAACAAAAAGAAATCACATGGGGCAAGGTCTGGGGAATACGGTGGGGGGTGAGGCAAAACAGTTACTTTTTCTTTCTTCAAAAACGCCGTAACTATTGCGGAGGTATGAGCGGGGGCATTGTCATGTAGAAGACGGACATGTTTAAAACCAGTGGCAGGGCATCGTTTCTGATAATACTTTTTCAATTTCTTCAGTACTACGTCTTTGTAGTACTTTATGGTGATGCTTTTGCCCTTTTTCACCGGCACTTTTATTGCGACTCCTTCACCAGAGAAGAAGATTGCATACAAAACCTTCTTTGCACTCAAAGAACGTTTGGCAATTATTGGGCGTTTGCTGTGTTTAGTGGCCCAGATCTTATTGCTAACCTTCTGACGGGCTCAAAATAATGGACCCAGGTTTCATCACCTGTGACGACATTGGCAAACTGCTTTTTGTCATATTTTGGAAACATTTGAAGCAGCTTTTTGGCCACTTTAACCCGTTGCCTCTTTTGCTCATCAGTCAACAAATGTGGCACCCATCTAGCAGAAATCTTTCTGACTTTCAAATGCTTCTTCAAAATAAGGTGAACCGTTGATAGTGATATGCCTACCTTTCGTGCAATATCACAAACTGTAAATCTGGCATCTCCTTCAATGATTTCCTTTATTTTGGAAACGATTTCTTTACAAGATGCAGATTTTGGCCTACCTGATTTCGGTGCATTTTTGATGGACTCTACACCAGACTCAGATTTCTTTTTCCACTGCCGAACTGTGTCATAAGACACACAAGAAGGTCCATAAGCAGTAGAAAGTTCAGTCATCAGCTGCTTGATGTAAGCCCGTATTTCATCTTTCTTGTCGACGCTTCTACCAACCATTTTTACTACAGTGGTCAATGATTGCGAGTATTCAAATGGCAAATTTTATGTCTTACACTTAGTCTAACATGTACATTTATACACCGTTGTGTAGATATTGAATAACCCTATACAGGTAGGTATTGGTTTTTATCGTGCCCCACGTGGATATCGAGCTAGAGGACAATAAGCAATTCATATCGAACACTCCTCGTATATTGAGACATTCGGCTACTCAAGGTTTGCTGTAACAGTTGTATTATTATATTTTTGTAGGCATGCTGAATGGTAAAGAAGAAACATTACATGTGCAGTATCCAGAAAATCTAACTATGGAAAGTAAGTTTGTTCAATTATGTCCTTCCTTCCATATTGTTTTTGCTCTGTCTGTCCATTCCTCAGGCCGTCCATCTGTCACACTTAATTTCGGATCAATGACTGGAGAACCATTTTACCTAGAACTGTCAAACTTCATAGGCTGTTAGGGTTATGGAGTAGATGAACACTATTGTTTTTGGGGTCACTCCATCGAAGGTCAAGGTCACAGGTACCTGAACATGGAAAACCATTTCCGATCAATAACTTGAGAACCACTTGACCCAAAATGTTGAAACTTACTAGGATGATTGGACATGCAGAGTAGATGACCCCTATTGGGGCCTCCGTGGCCGAGTGGTTAAGGTTGCTGACTTTAAATCACTTGCCCTTCATCGATGTTGGTTTGAGCCTCACTCAGGGCGTTGAATTCTTCATGTGAGGAAGCCATCCAGCTGGCTAAAAATATGAAAGGTCGGTGGGTCTGCCCAGGGGCCTGCTCAGGATGAAATAATGCATGGAAGGGCACCTGGAGTCTTCCTCCACCAACAAAACTGGGAAGTCACCATATGACTTAAAATTTTGTCAGTGCGATGTTAACCCCCGCACCCAACACACTCACACACAAAAAAAGCAAAAGAAAAAATTACATGGCCCCTATTGATTTTGGGGTCACTATAAAAGGTCAAGGTCACAGGGGCCTGAACATGGAAAACCATTTCCGATCAATAACTTGAGAACCACTTGACCCAGAATGTTGAAACTTCATAGGATGATTTTATTAGCAAAAAACAGAACAGATGACCTCTATTGATTTTGGGGTCACTCTTTTAAAGGTCAAGGTCACAGGGGCCTGAACATGGAAAACCATTTCCGATCAACAACTTGAGAACCACTTGACCCAGAATGTTAAAACTTCATAGGATGATTTGACTTGCAGAGTAGATGACCCCCAAAAGATTTTGGGGTCACTGTATTGAAGGTTAAGGTCACAATGACCAGAACATGGAAATCCATTTCCGATAATTAATTGAGAACCGTGTGATTTAGACCCTTCAAACTTAATATGGTTATAGGATTTTAGAGTAGATGACCCCTATTGTTTTTTTGGTCACTCCATCAAAGGTCAAGGTCACAGGGGCCATTTGCCTGTCACATTTTTGATCAATAACTGGAGAACCATTTGACCTAGAACCTTCAAACTTCATTGGGTGATAGGGCTTACAAATTCAATGACCCATATCATTTTCAGCTCACCTGTCACATAGTGACAAAGTGAGCTTTTGTGATCACCCTTCGTCTGTCGTCCGTCGTCAGTCCGTCCGTGCGTCCGTTCGTCAACAATTTCTTGTCTGCACGATAGTGGTTTCATTTATGATTTTATTTTAACCAAACTTGCACACAACATGTATCACCATAAGATCACGGTTCATTTCTTGAACTGGCATGATCCCATTATGGGTTCCAGAGTTATGGCCCCTGAAAGGGCCAAAATTAGCTATTTTGACCTTGTCTGCACAATAGCAGCTTTATTTATGATTTGAATTTTACCAAGCTAGCACACAACTTGTATCACTATAAGATCTTGGTTCCTTTCTTGAACTGGCAAGATTCCATCATGGGTTCCAGAGTTATGGCCCCTGAAAGGGCCAGAATTAGCTATTTTGACATTGTCTGCACAATAGCAGCTTCATTTATGATTTTATTTTAACCAAACTTGCACACAACTTGTATCGCCATAAGATCTTGGTTCCTTTCTTGAACTGGCAAGATTCCTTCATGGGTTATAGAGTTATGGCCCTTGAAAGGGCCATAATTAGCTATTTTGACATTGTCTGCACAATAGCAGCTTCATTTATGATTTGAATTTAATCAAACTTGCACAAAACTTGTGTCACCATAAGATCTCGGTTTCTTTCTTGAACCGGCCAGATCCCATAATGGGTTCCAGAGTTATGGCCCCTAAAAGGGCCAAAATTAGCTTTTTTGACCTTGTCTGCACAATAGCAGCTTCATTTATGATTTGATTTTAACCAAACTTGCACACAACTTGTATCACCACAAGATCTTGCTTCCTTTCTTGAACTGGCCAGATTTCATCATGGGTGCCGGAGTTATGGCCCCTTAAAGGTCCAAAATTTGCTGTTTTGGCTTTTGCAGCCATATAGAGACTTCATTTATGGTTTTATTTGATACAAACGTCCAAAATGTCTTCAACAACAATAAATCTTGGATTCCATGACAAATCAGATCCAATCGTAGGTTCCAGAGTTATTTTATATCTGATTACCTCCCCTGATTGTAATCAAAATGGATTTATATCAGTAAGTACTTATAGGACGTATTTGAAATTTCATTATTGTTATTAGTTGGAGTGAGACAATCAGGGTAGATAACTATGGACTGATTTTATGTCAAATTACCTCCCTTTATTTCAAATTAAAATGGGTATATCTCCGTAACTAATGAAGATACTGGTCTGAAAGTTCATATATGTCAACAGATTTATTTGGCAGATCTTTCTTTTGTTCACTTACAATATATATTTTTTTTAATTACTTCCCTTTTTCGTTACTATAAATAGCTTATTTTTAGTATTTTTTTTATTATTGGCTGTAGGGAAAAACCGAGACCACTTTTCTGTGGTACAACATGGATGGTACCTCCAATTTTTAGGTGTATTTTGACACATCTATACCTTGTAAGAATTTTTTTTTCTTTTTGTTTAAATTCTTCCCTTTGTTGTTCCTGTCCTTTGGATTTAGATATTTTTTCTGAGGACCTTCTTGTCCTCAAGTGCAATGATAACAGGTGAGCAATATAGGGCTATCATTGCCCTCTTGTTGGGTTTACTCACTTAAATATCAAGGTCAGTGGGGTTGAAACTTCATAGGATGATTGGGCATGTAGATTAGATGACCCCTATTGATTTTTAGGTCACTTGATCAAAGTTCAAGGTCACAGGGACCAGAAATTGGAAAACAGTTTCTGTGCAATAACTTGAGAACCGTCAGACCCAGAACCTTCAAACTTCATAGTTTGATAGGACTTGCAGAGTAGATGGCTCCTATGGATTTTGGGGTCACTTGAGCAAAGGTCAAGGTCACAGGGGCCATAACATGGAAAACTGTTTCCAATCCATAACTTGAGAATCACTAGGCACAGAATGTTGCAACTTCTTTTGACGATTGGACATGCAGAGTAGATGACCCCTATTACAGCCAACCATAGGTGTCTCTTGGACTTATGCTCCTGTCCCCTATTGACTTCTTGCCTATTACTACTGTGTATTGGGGGAGACATGCGCTTTTCTGCAAAAGCATCTTCTAGTTTCAAGTTTGTCTTTAAAAACATATTTCTGTTCTGTTTTACTAACAAGTATTTGATGTTCAGCATTCTAGAATTTTAGAGAGAAAAAGTTTAAAGTCTGATAGCAGTATAGTATGTAAGATAATGTAATTTGCTGATAGCTTGACTGTTTAAAAGTTTTCAAGTACTAGTCTTAGACCTGACTGAGAAAATCACAGAGTTTTCCATGAAATGTCTAAAAATTTCCATAGAATTCTGGACTCTGGAGTATTGGCTTTCTTGGGTTGGGTTTAAAATACTGCAGAAAGCTGTGGAAAAATGTCAGAGGGATTCCACAGTTCTTTCCACGGATGAGTTTTCAGATTTATTCCATGCATGTTCATGAACATTTTTTCCAGAGTTATTCCATGGACATCCATGGACTTCAGTAAACAATTTTCCACGGTTGTACAGGAAATTTTGCTGACTATTATAGTAGCAATACATGTGATTTATTGGACTTTTTTTGCAGTATTTATGTAGTAAGCAATAACTCCTAACAAGCAATATGATTTTGTTGGCTGTGATCACTTTTTCAGTTTCAGACAGTCTAATATATATATATATATATTGGGTCTATGTATTGTATATAAAGACCCAATAAATGACAAAAAAGACCCAATAAGTGGAAAGAGACCTAATGATGAAAATAAATAAACATATTTAAGTACCTAAATTCATTTGTTTAAAACATGCATATCATATTTATTTTTAGCTCACTTAAGAACAAGGTGCTCTAGGCTAGCTAATTTGATTGCCCTGTGTCTGTCATCATGGTCAGCAGTTTTACTGTTAACAATCTAGAGGTCACAATTTTGACCAAGTCTTGTTGAAACTGGGTCAGATTGTTTGCCATAATAAAATCTTAGACCAATTTGATACTAGGTCATCTTGGATCAGAAATGAAATCACTTGGTAAAATCATAGAAAAATCTTATTAACACTCTGATGGCCACATTTTTAGCTTGACTATACGAAGTATATGGAGAGCTATCCTACTCACCCTGGCGCCGGCATTGGTGTCTTTCAGCGTCCCCACCTTGATTAAAGTTTTTTTTACACTTTCTCTTTTTTCTCCTTATCTCTGTAATTACTTGATGGATTTGCTTCAAACTTAAAATACATATTCCTCATCATCTCCCACATCATATGGCATAAGGACCATAACTCTCACGCTAATATTTCATGAATTATCCCCCCCTTTTACTTAGAATTTCAGGTTAAAGTTTTGATGCACTTTCACTCTATCTCAGTTATTCCTAAATGGATTTGATTCAAACTGAAAGTAGTTATTTCACATCATCACCCACATCATATTACACAAAGCCCATAACATCAGGTACCAATATTTAATGAATTATCCCCGCTTTTACTTGGAATTTTAGGTTAAAGTTTTGATGCACTTTCTATATTTCAGTTATTACTAAATTTTTCAAGAATTATGCCCCTTTTACTAAGAATTTACAGTTAATTTTGATGCATTTTCACTATATCTCAGTTATTAGGAAATGGATTTGATTCAGACTTGAAGTAGTTTTTCCAGATCATCACCCACATCATATGACACAAGGTGCATAAGTCTTGCACCAATATTTTATGAAATATGCCCCCTTTTTGCTTAGAATTATACTTATATAGTGTTTGATACACTTCATCTTTACCTCTTTTATTACTTAATATTTTTGACACAGACTCAAGCTATTGTGCAATATCTTCATCAACCATTGGAGTCATTAAACACTCCAGTGACAGCTTGAGTTTCCTCAGATGTGCCCAGTTTCACTATCCAGCATGGAAATAGTTGAGCGCGCTGTCTCCTGTGACAGCTCTTATTTACCCGATCTACTTAAAGTGTAGCCCGCCCGCTTAGCTCAGTAGGTAGAGCGTTGGTCTATGGATCGCGGGGTCGTGAGTTCAGTCCTCGGGCGGGGCGTATGTTCTCCGTGACTATTTGGTAAACAACATTGTGTCTGAAATCATTAGTCCTCCACCTCTGATTCATGTGGGGAAGTTGGCAGTTACTTGCGGAGAACAGGTTTTTACTGGTACAGAATCCAGGAACACTGGTTAGGTTAACTGCCCGCCATTACATGACTGAAATACTGTTGAAAAACGGCGTTAAACCCAAAACAAACAAAACTTAAAGTGTGGTAGGAAATTTCTAGATGAACTTTATATGCTTGATCATATGGGGTCTAAAATTGAGTGACTTTGTCAACATGGAAAAAGCTTGTTAACACTCTAGAAGTAAAGTTTTCTACCTGATCTAAATGAAACCTGGTTAGGGTGTCTCATTATGAAATCTAGGTCAGGTGTTTTAAACTGGGTCATAAAAACTCATTGACTTGACCTAGTTTTCATATCTGCTCATTTCAAAATTTGCTCAGAATGACTGCCTCATGTGGAATTTCGACATTTCTTGTCTTTCTTTTTTTTTTCAGATTTATACTACTTTATGTTTGCACCAACATTATGCTATGAGCTCAACTTCCCAAGATCTTTAAGAATTAGAAAGAGGTTTTTACTGAAGCGAATCATTGAAATGGTGAGATTTACTTTGTTATGCATCATACTGGCACCTGACCAGAAAGTAAATGGCAGAAAAACAACAGACTATGTGTATACATGTGGTACCCTAGCATTATGAGCTATATGGAGACATTGTGAGGAATGTACAAGATGCATAAGCCATTTTAGTGGCTTTTTTCTTGCTTTAAACATGATTCCTTGTAAGGGATCTGACCTAAACTAACAGAAATGTATTACTATTAAATTTATTTGTATATATTGTCATGACAAACATGTACTCTGCCAAGGTAATGAGTTAAAGCCCTTTGAATTATTACCACCACCTAGCCTCAGGTTACCTGAAGTGTTGGTTAGTGGTCTCCTTCCAAGAGCTTATTATGTAGAGTTGCATATTATTAAGGAAATCTTTAAAAAATCTTCGAAAGTGCAACAGCTAAAAACACAATTATTTCATTTCATAAGACTGTGTGTCATGTTAAAAGGCCGAGATCATGTGGTAGCTTCAGGGTGAGCTATTGTGATCACTCACCATCCGTCGTCCGTCCACAATTTCCTTTAAACAACATCTCCTCCTAAACCACCAGGCCAATTTTAATGAAGTTTAACAGGGATGTTCCTTGGATGGTCTTCTTTAAAAATTGTTCAAAGAATTGAATTCCATACAGAACTCTGGCAGCTGAAAGGAAAAAATCTTTTTGCCCAAAACCACAGGTCCTAGGGCTTTGATATTTGGTCACGCCTGTCCCTAGATTTGCCACTATAATGCCACCCTTTCCGATGGTGGAGTATTTAGACAATTTTCCACCAAAATGCCACCTAAAATTGCCACCAAAATGGTGAAAAAATAACAGGACAGTGGCAAACCTGTTTTCCACTAAATTCCACCTTTTTCCACTTGTGTACACCTTTAGGTGGCAGTAAGTGGAGTATTTAGACAGTTTTACACCATTATGCCACCATTATGGTGGAAAATTTGTTTGCCACTTAATTCCACCAAAAGCCACCTTCATGGTGGCAGTAAGTGGAGTATTTAGACAAATTACCACTAAAATGCCACCATTATGGTGTAAAATCTATTTTCCACTAAACGCCACTTATTTCCACCAATTGCCACCTAACAGGTGGCAGTAAGTGGACAAAATTTCACCAAAACACCACTATGGTGGCAGTCCTATTTTCCACTAAATGCCGCCAAATAGCTGGCAATATGTGGAAAATAAGTGGCAGCTAGTGGATATCGGCTGCACCTGCTGAATCTGAAAAAAATCAGTAGTAAGCAAAAATCAAATTATATTAATATATTTTTATTTTTATGCAAAAATCAAAGACCCTTCACAAGAAATCACAAACAATCTGAACACGAGGATCAGGATGTTGTCAGTGCAGTCTTATTTTTCATATTCCAGGATGGCTAAAGTAGATGGCGAATGTCTCTCCAAATTTCACTCCTTTGGATGTACGGCCATTTTTCCAGCACACAATCTGTAACAGCAAACAATACATATATTAATAGATATATTTTTCTAATATTCTGAATAATTTTGCAAAAAATTGTAAATTCCCTGTAGGAAATATGAAATCAAAAGACTAAACTAACTCACTGACATATCAACAAATTCTACAAACTTAATCTATGTCGCATAATATGCAGCATCTTTATTAAAACTGTGAGAAGTTTCATCAATATCTACATTGTACAAAAAATTCTATGCACTCAAAAAGTTACATTGTTTTGTGGGAATATATGCATCTTGAATCTATAAAAGTGCAATAACACTGCAAGAACTTTAGAATTGATGAAAGATGTGGAAGCACCATTGCTCTAAGTGTATTTACACTTGTGTCAAATTTCATGAATATCTATCAATGGATTACTTGTTACGTAGGAATTTATGGACTGAAAAACATCTAAAGGGCAATAACTCTGGTTACTGAAGTGATCCTGACTGAAATTGCACATACAATGCTGTCCTGTAGTGTTCTACATTTTTATAAAGTTTCATGAAGATCCATCAAAAGATAGAGGAAAAATCCTTATTTTTTACCAAATCAAGGGGAAATACTTCTTTTACCAGGTAAATAATTGAGCAGTGTAAATGAGCTTATGATAATTACATGAGGTTTAGTGATTCTATTGACAAAGCTATAAAAATATTTTTCCAATTACAATGTACAAGCATTTTCAATTAATCTGACGGACAGATAAAAAAGAAAGATCAACGCCAAAAATAATATCCCTCCGCCTTTGGCAAAAGGTAATAATAGCACTTGGGCTTTTTATCACATTTATAAGTAATCTTTATCAAATAATATGCCAGGAAATTCTGTTAATCGGTGTATTTCTTTAAAAAATTAAGGGTTATTTAAACATTTGCTTTTATAAAAACATATAATATTTACCTGGTTCAGAATTATCTTGATATGTTTCTTTTATGCAGTAATAAGCTGTATGCTACTCAGGTATATACAGTCAGGCAGGCAGATCATGTCACAAAGTTGCACTTTTTTTTCACAGAAGGTTCCTGGTATGAATAGTTTAAAGTACATATTGTATCATTTGTGCTAATCAATAATGTAAATAGTTACAAAATAATTACAGAATGATACAATTTTACAAGCAGTATTATAAACATGATTGAGCTATATTTCAGAAAATATATCTGGGATTTATCCATCTGCCAAACTTCCTAAGACATACAAGGATATTTGTTGATTTTAATTTAAAGCAGTTTTGTAAATGTTGTAAGAGTAAGTAATTAAGACAATGTTAAAGACAGTAATAATTTTAAAAAAATAAATAATCAGTATAATATTGTTACCTCTCACAATGTATTTCCATTTTCTCCTTGACTGACTCATCAAATGCCCGATTTCAAATTTTGGTATTACTACACAGATAAATTGATTCCACACAGTCATACACTTTTTTGGTCAGCTAAAGAAGGTGTCAAATACTTAAGTTGAAAAACTATGTAAAAACATCCTTTTTATATACACTTCTTTTTTGCAGTTAATGAACAGAAAAGGCAAGAACTATTTCTTTGCTTCTGACCTCATGTTTGCCTGCATATAAAAATCTTAACTGACCCAAATTCCACCTGGGGTTGTTTCTATACATTAGTGTGGGAGCTTGTAATTTGATCTATCATTAATCTTATCTTTAACCAACTTTCACTCAGGCAGAAATAATACACTGTAGACACATTCAAAGATGATCTTTTCAGATTCAGCTAGTACAGCCAATTTCCACTAGTTGCCACCTATTTTCCACCTTTTTCTGTCTTTCAGAATTGTTGATTGAAAAGGTGACTCATTTATAGTTACATTGAATATAATACAAAGATATAAAAAATTACAAATATTCTGTCTCAGGAAAATAACCAAATTTCAAATTTTCTGTATACCACTCTGACTATTATTTTTGTCCAGCTAGAGTCAGCATAGACTTATTCTCATTTTAACGAAACCCTTTGAAGAAGGAGCCTAGGTATACTGTTACGCAGATGTCGGTCAGTCTGTCGGTTGTTCGGTATGTAGACGAATCGGTTTCCGGATGATAACTCAAGAACGCTTAGGCCTAAGATCATGAAACTTTATATGGAGGTTGGTCATAACCAGCATTGACCCCTATTGACTTGGAGGCTAGTTGGTCAAAGGTCAAGATCACAGTGATGTGGAACAGTTAAACAGATGATAACTCTAGTACTCTTGGGCCTAGGATCATGAAAGTGAATGGGAAGGTTGATCATAGCTAGCAGATAACTCCTACAGATTTTAGTTCAGTAGGTCAAAGGTCAAGGTCACAGTGAGTTGGAACAGTTAAGCTGTTTCCAGATTTTGATTTGAGAACTCTTTGACCTAGGATAATGAAACTAAATAGGGAGGTTGATCATAACCGGCAGACGACCCCTATTGATTTTGAGGTCAGTTGGTCAAAGGTTTAGGTCACATTGACCCAGAACACTAGCACTTTTTTTGCCCAAATACTAGAGAATGTTTTGGTCTAAGATCACATTTGATACAGAAGTCTCTTATGACTGGTAAATGACCCATAGTTATTGATTTGAGGGCAGTACATCAAATGTCCAGTGCACAGTGACCAAATGATTTCTGTTTCTTGTACAGTTACTGAATGCATCATGGGGGGTGGGGTGGGGTGGGGAAGGTGCATTTTGTGTTCTATGAGCTGTTGTCAATGTGGAGTTTTAGCAAAGTCAGGTTCGGTGTCAGTTAGGCCTGAAGTTTGAAGTTTAGTGTCCACTACACCTTGATTCCAACCCGAGTCCATGTGAAGATTTTTGTACAGGGTAATCCAATGTCTTACAGTTTGCTTTTAAATCAAACATCACAAAAATTTCTAAGTATTTTTTCCACCCATTCGCCACCAAGAAAATCCCTTTTTTCCACTTAACGCCACTTCATTTTCCACCATGAAAAAAAACTATGTTCTACTTTTCACCAATTTCCACCTTTTTGCCACCAAAAAGGAAAACTGTTCAAATTTACACCTAATGCCACCTAAATGCCGCCAAAATAAAGTGACCTATAGTGGCAAATTTACCACTTTTGTGGAAAAAGAGTTGAATTACACCAAATGCCAGCTAATGCCACCTATTTCCACCAATTGCCACCCTTTTTTCATGGAAATAAGTGGTAAAGAGTGGCATTAGGTGGCAAATCTAGGGATGGGCGAGCCTTTAACAAGATTGTTCAAATTATCCCCCTGGGGTCAAATGTGGCCCAACCCTGGGGGTCACATGGTTTACATTGACTTATATGGGGAAAACTTTGAAAATCTTGTACAAAAGGACAGGGCCTAGGGCTTTGATATTTGGTATGTAGCATCATCTAGTGGTCCTCTACCAGCTTTGGTCAAATTATTCCCCTAAAGTCAAATATGGCCCCGCCCTGGGGGTCGCATGGTTTCTATAGACTTATATAGGGAAAAACTTAAAAAATCCTCTTGTACAAAACCATATGGTCTAGAGTTTTGATATTTGGTATGTAGCATTGTGTAGTAGTCTTTTACCAAGATTGCTAAAACTATCCCCTGGGGTTAAAACTGGCCCCACCCAGTGGGATGGAGGGCACATAGACTTGTATAGGGAAAAACCTTTTAAAAAGTTCTTGTTGAAGTTATAAGATTGAAATTTGGACCACCTGTATAATTTTTGATACAGATTTCAATAGTCATCTTGAATAGTCTTAGTTGTGACCTACTGACTTACTTTCTTGTTTTTGAAGGTACAGCATAGAAATTTGGACCACATGTATAGCTTTTGATACAGTCTTTAATATTGTTAACTCTGACCTACTGACCTACTTTCTTCTTTTTAAAGCTACAGCAAAGAGGTTTGGACCACCAGTATAATTATGTCTCCCACCCACCACACAGTGGTGTGGGAGACATATTGATTTACTCCAGTCTGTGTGTGTGTGTATCTGTCCCTGTGTGTGTCTGTCACAAATCTTGGGTGCACTCTAAGTCGAACATTTCTCATCCCATCTTCACCAAACTTTCACAAAATGTGTTTGACCATAAGACCTCGGCCAAGTTCGATAACTAGCCAAATCAGTCCAGGCACTTCGGAATTATGGCCCTTGAATTACCGAAATATGCTCAGGTCTTGGGAGCTAAAACTTTCCATATACTACTAATCATTAGTAGTATAGGAGTCCCTTTAGGGCATTTTATGTGCTCTCTAAGTGCAAGCTTCACCAAACTTGAACAAAGTGTGTTTGACTATAAGACCTCAGCCAAGCTCGATATCTACCCAAATTGGCCCGGGCACTTGGAATTATGGCCCTTGAATTACCGAAACGGCGTTTTTACTCTTGTCAACCGCGTTTTTCTCATGTCTGCACTCTAAGTCGAATATTTCTCATCCGATCTTCACCAAATTTGAACAAAATGTGTTTGACCATAAGACCTCAGACAAGTTCGATAATGAGCCAAATCGGTCCAGGCATTTTGGAGTTCTGGCCCTTGAATTGTAGTGAGTAAACAGTATATAAAGACTGACTTGCTATTTAGATGATTAGGCAGTTGTGGGAGACATTCGCTTTTCTCAAAAGCAGCTCTGTTTTTAACAGAATCAGTGGTTATCTTGAATAATCTTTACCTTGACCTACTCATCTAGTTTTTTTTGTTTCTGAAGCTTTAGCACAAGCAACTGCTCAAGCAAGCAACTATACTCAGGTGAGTGATATAGGGCCATCATGGCCTTTTTGTTTTCTGGTCTTGTGCCAGAAAATTATGGTATTATTTACTTATTATGACCCACTTTGAAGAAGAGGCTTGCACAGTCTAACCAGCATTAGTATTCATCTGTATATAGCATAACCCTGCATATAACGGTAACTTTTTTATTTCTTACCATTTGAATTCAATATTAAACAACTATATTGCAGACCGGATAACCGGCTATCCTGAAGCCTGATGGACAGATAACCCTGCTGGAAAAATAACCTCACTTTCAGTGGGTAGATAGAGTTATTATGTATCCCCCCCCCGCTCCCCCCCCCTCAACCCTGGAGGAGACATATTGTTTTTGCCGTGTCCGTCCGTACATATGTCACACTTCATTTCCGATCAATAACTGGAGAACCATTTGATCTAGAACCTCCAAACTTTGGTTGTAGGGCTGCTGGAGTAGACGACCCCTGTTGTTTTTGGGGTCACTTCGTCAAAGGTCAGGGCCATGGGCCTGAACATTGAAAACCATTTCCAATCAATAACTAGAGAACCACTTGACCCAGAATGTTGAAACTTCATAGGATGATTGGTCATGTAGAGTAGATGACCCCTATTGATTTTGGGGTCACTCCGTCAAAGGTCAAAGTCACAGGGGCCTGAACATTGAAAACCATTTCCATCAATAACTTGAGTGCCACTTGACCCAGAATGTTGAAACTTCATAGGATGATTGGTCATGCAGGGTAGATGACCTTGATTTTGGGGTCACTCTGTTAAAGGTCAAGGTCACAGGGGCCTGAACATTGAAAACCGTGTCTGGTCAGTAATTTGAGAACCACTTGACCCAGAGTGTTGAAACTTCATAGGATGATTGGTCATGCAGAGTAGATGACCCCTATCGATTTTGGGGTCACTCTGTTAAAGGTCACAGGGGCCTGAACATCGAAAATCGTTTTTGATCAATAACTTGAGAACCTCTCGACCCAGAATGTTGAAACTTCATAGGATGATTGTTCATGCAGAGTAAATGACCCCTATTGATTTTGGGGTCACTCCATTAAAGGTAAAGGTCACAGGGGCCTGAACATTGATAACCATTTCCAATCAATAACTTGAGAACCTCTTGATCCAGAATGTTGAAACTTCATAGGATGATTGGTCATGTGGAGTAGATGACCCCTATTGTTTTTGGGGTCACTCTGTTAAAGGTCAAGGTCACAGGAGCCTGAACATGGAAAACAATTCCGATCAATAACTTTAGAACCACTTGACTCAGAATGTTGAAACTTCATAGGATGATTGAGCATGCACAGTAGATGCCCCCAGTCTATTAAA